>NW_017386048.1:321963-346470 GCF_000237925.1 Schistosoma mansoni
TTCACTTCTACCCAAAGTTTGTGCTGATGACATCGTTCAGAAGGACGATGAAAGCTCCACAACCAAACCATCCAGCTTAGAGAACAAAACTCCATCAAAATCACCCACCTGAGCTACAAATCTTCTCCACCATCTCTTCATACTTTTTTCTTATCGACTGATTGCTATATGACTTGTTTAAGTTATAACTGCAGTGCCAATTTCTTGAAACAAAGAACAGTTCAGTCTATCATAACTCTGCTCATGCATCTCATAAAACCTATCAAATGTACTAAATAGCTGATAATTTCTCCAGGTGCCGATATCTATCATCTATCACTGTTTATTGAAAACTTTCAAAAGCCTTATTTAAGCAATGTATATACATAATCAAAACATGATGACATTACGTAGGGAACTAGTTTTGAAAATGTAAAAAGATGCCAGAACATGTGATTAGATTATTGAATAATGAGTCTAGTTTTTTTTTGTTTCAGTTTTTGGAAAAGAAACACTTTCCAACTATATAGTGACAAGCGTACATACACCAATCTAAAAAACAACGACATTTTTATTATGGAATGTAGATTGATCGATAAACAATAGAAAAGAAAAGGGTATAATCAACATAGTTCTTTTGTTTGTTTGTTTACACATTTGATCAGAACAAAAATGTAAATGTTTTCTAGAAAAAAACAAAACAATAAGAATCATACGTGTAGTACTATTGACTTGTATGATGCTAAAATCATAATATTGAAATCACTTAAATGTGATCAACTTAATGTAGTGAGTCATTATATTATTGAAATGATTGATTAAGTAGAAGAACAAACAAAGTCTATCAATAGAAACCATCCAAAACTGATATAAAATGCTGCAAAATATTTTCAAAGTACTTAAACTGATTGAACTAATGAACATTAAAAAACAAACAAACTAGATTGGAGTTAGACATTAATACCGTTGGATACCAGCCGGGCTCAGTGGTCTAGTTGTTAGGCGTTCACGTGCGAGTCTGATAGGTTCTGGGTTTGAATCTCTCAAGGCGGGATCGTAGATGCGCACTTCTGAGGAGTCCTACACTGGGACGAAACGGTCTTCCAGTGCTTACAGGTTTCCGATGGTGGTCTAGCTTCAATTGACCACTATAAGAAACCAGAAAGCATAAGATGACGTTTTTATCTTAGTATAGCCCTCACTAGAAGTTTACATCCACGATTTCGCACTCGACAATCAAACACAGTACCATCAGTCCCGTGTACGAAAGCTTTACTTCTAAACTGTTGGATCCTGACTCAGTGGTCTATAGGTGAAGTGTTCACGCCTTAGACTGAAGGTGTTACGTTTGATTCTTGGGTGTAAGATCGTGGATGTCCACTGCTTATCACTGTCATACTGAAACGAAACGGCCATAGAGTGCTTACTGGTTTGCAACGCTAATCTAGATGAGGTCAGTTCGGGATTTCAAATGTGAATACAAATGTAATTCCTTGGTTCAACGTCTATGATGACTGTCATTGTATCAATAAACTGAACAATATATTTAGTAAACAATACACGACATTATTTTGAGAACCATGAACATAGCAAAACTGCATTCATACTGCCGTAATCCAAGTTAGGATACAGATAGAATATGACAATTTAAAAAAAACAATGAAAAGTTTAAAACTCGGAAATTAGTCATGAACAACTGAATGGAAAGATAAATAAATATAAAATAATAAATTTATTGAACCAAATATCATTGGAGACTTCGTGACTGGTAAGAAATCAATACCTATTTGTGACCATGATGGTTTTCTGATCCATTTCACAACAATTATTCAAGCAATAATTATGACTGTCTGTAGTATTTTAACGGGTATCTTTACATTAATTAATATATGTTAGATAAATAGTGGCTAAATTTATGAACATGAACGTGTACGCCTGATCTCATGACAGACTCTAGCTAAAATGCTGATAGCTTAAATATCTCTGGATGTGTCTCTTCCATATGTATATATGTACTCGAATCCTATTATTAACCTGTGATTTGCCTAGCTGTGTCTTATTCGATTTAACTATAAATTTATCTCTGTATTTGCTCGCATATACACCTTCTCCTCTCTGTTTAAAACTCATTCGATGTGCTTGTAGCTTTGTGATTTGTGCTATCCGCTAATAAACTGTAGTCGCCACTTCTTATCGCCTTCTGATTTCAAATACTTTTGGGATTTATATAATAACGGTTATCAAGGCAACTAATTAACGAAACTAAGCACCCACAGAATACACCCTTGTAAATGTAATTTCTTGATAATGCATTTATATGTAATCTAGTGCATCAAAACGTTTAGTGACTTAACTCTTTTCTGGAAAATACATACTTTATTTAGGATCTCACTGAAATGATTCGAATTATCCCATATTCGATATCACGGACCGAAGCATCATCAATCTTTCATGTCCCAAAATGAATATCAACACTGGGATCCAGATAAATCCAGCTGGCTATTCCTAAGTAGAGCTAAATGCCATTACTTACTTCTGCTGATGAAAATAAGATATCTATTCTACTAAGGTTATCTAGATTTTTAGTTAGAAACGACAAACACAGTGTATACAAATTACAATAAAATCAAAGATAATTAACGAATTGGGAAGAAAAAGTCCACTTCAGTCAATGTTTTATGTAGCGTGGTGATGAATCGATGTGGGCTTTTAACATTTTTCCTACCAAAATTAATAAATAATTAGAAAATATCTTTGGACATCATAGGTAATTGCTGTAGGAAATTAACAATGAATCTTGCTATTAAGGTTCCCTCAGTTGGATCGTAAAATGACCTAAAGAAATTATGTTCAGGAAACTTCAGTCCATGATAAATAATATCTATGCTCCATATTCGTTACAAATGACAAACAGGATCTTTAAATATTTTTGATCAGTTCTTTTATCCATTAATGATAGTTCAGAACAAAATGCTGATAACTGGATAATGCAAACCACATGGAACAATTTGACAACATTTTAGATACAGTTGCTTAGTGGATAGTATGTTGGTATTTTCAAGATTATGTACCGGTTTGATTCCTATCGTGGACACTACCACCGATGTAATTGCACCTATAGTTGATGGTAAGATGATAGGTGTACGAGTAGTGGTAAGAAAATTAACATTAAATCAATAGTTCAACCTATTGAGTGGTTCAAAACTTGAGAAACTTTGTATTAAACTTACAATCAGTAAACATGACTAAAACTATGTAGTAAAAAGTGAACTGTCACTCAGATAATGTAGAATATACACTTTTATTTCAGTAGTGTATTTCATTATTATCACTTACTCATTAACTACCTTGATTGGTTTAGTAATTTCAAATATATTGATATAAATACTACTGTATATTAAAGTAAAGCGTGTTGACGATCTAATTGAAAACAATAGTTAGATTACATCTATGTTTTTCTGGCTTACACAACGCGAATTTCGATTACAGTAAAATACATACACAAGCAAGTAGCTATCAGGACTCAGTGTCCGAGTGGATAACGCGATGGCGTTTGAAGCGAAAGGTACTGTGTTCGAGTCCCGGAGTGAACATCAACTCTGAGATGCAGGTACATCCAGCGGACGAGTCCCAAATAGGACGAAAAGTGCGTCAAACTGGATTCCACTGCTAGCCACTATCCATCTTTGCTTACCATGCTCGTGAATTAAGGCTGTATCGAGACAATACGCACAGTATGCACATATGCCAATCAGAGACTGACCAGTTGCAGTCCTAACACATCGATGGGAAGATTCAAACAAACATTACTAAATGAATTCATTTTTATGTTAGATACTAAAATTTAAAAATGACCTTTGTTCTAGTCCACTTGGGACTGCTTATGAATGCCATATATCTTCCATTCCGTATATTTAGTGTCTAATGAAATAAGTCGTCTGATTTAACGCATGTAGAATCAAGACAAAATAATAAGATCAAATGGTCATACAACATATTCATATGATTATGGTCCAGTAAGAAGAGAGAATAACTGCTATAACTTGTAGGTGTTAGTTGTTATATCTCGTCGTTATAACCTGTCTGCCTACAGTTGTTATAACTTGTACCCGCTTATTAGAGAGCAGTGATTTGTCGATTGGACCGGTGACACACGAAACCAATACGAGCAGTTTAGAGCACTTGTCGGTCCTGCTTTCTGTCTAGCCCAACCAGTTAAGTCCAGAACACCAATAACAGCCTCTGCAATATGAATAATTATTCTCATACATACTGTGTTCATATACCAAATAAACAAACCACAACGTACCATGAATTAGAAAATAACATTTATACAAGATTTAGCCAAATATGGCTGTGAATGTGGGGTACAGTAATTAATAGACTGAGGATAACTCAAGAATGGTAAATCGTACAGTAATAGTTCATAGGTCAAAACAAAGCTTATAATAAAAGGACCATGAATATGATTATTTGAAATACTTAACAACTATGCAATAGGAAATATACTTATCACATTGGTCCATAAATAGCCCTCGAATTCACCATTCATAATTCTCTTCGGGATATAACAATAACCATAAAATTATCTGTTTTGTAATATGCAGTCGCTATAACTATAATGTATCAGATTCACCATTCGAAACCTTTTATAAAACTAAACGTAATCTATGTTGAGTTAGCGATTTATATCGTTGATGAATTGTGAGAAATTTACTAACACTCATTTTAAGTGCAGATTGCTTTCGTCGAAATTTTCTTCTGATTCTTTTATCCAATTTGTGGTTTATTACAGTTCATATCCTCAAATTAAGTAAACTATTTTCTGATTTCATTCATTGAAACTTATTGTTCGTGACTTAAAGTAAGAATATATAGTCGTTTCTTGTTATTTTTCCATTTCCTTTGCCTGCGCATGTGTATTATTATAAGTATGATGGGTATTCATTAACTTATTTCATTTACAAATTGAGGAGCTCCATCAAACAATCGTTTTGAAAATTCAGCACTACTCATAAGTAGCTAAGCCGTTTCGACCGAATTTTTCGACAAGTTCCTGAAGTTTTACAGAATACACATAATACATTAACATGCTGTTCACTTCGATAGTGAACTACTGTGGAAGTTTACACCACAATGCTATGTAAAATAAAACTAGATCTAACTAGACGGAAGTAAAAAATCTTCCAGTCATCTTAGTCGATTCAGTTTTGAACCTTTAGTTGATTGGTCTTTATTTCTCACATTGATTTCAAAGTTTAACTGCAATGGATATGAAATGCATAAACAAACATATGAAAACGAGATTACCTTCGTTTCATTCATGTACGCATCATGACTAAACATTATGTTAACCCTTACTAGTCTATACTTGGATTATTCATCTACATGGCAATTGTGGATCAATAAACGTGCCCTTCATATTTGGTGATTTTGTCAATCACTTATCGGGGTAATCTAACTAAAGTGAAGGTGTATTCCATCAAAGACTGACTATAATTCAGTTCCAAATGTCAACAAAGAAATACTCCAGACCACTGATATTAACAATTATATAAACATCATACCCGTAGGAAAAGTTAGTGATAATTTAAACTCAGAACGTCAATGGATGACGTTCTGACGTTCAAAATAAAAATCCTTGGTTTTGAGTCTCAATAACAACAACAACAACACTTGGATAGGAGTATATCAAGCTTACGGTTACCGAACCGGACCAAACGCAAGTATAGAATTCGACTGCTAACGAAAGTCTATCCATTCTATAAATAATGTCTGTTAAACAGATTGTAGTAAACGTCTCTTGCTCTTAAGTAAAATTACATTGTTATGCATTCATTTATATGGTCAGGAAACCATTGAGAAAATCTTAAGAATCCCAGTGAGTCTCTAGTAGCATAGTAATTACGTCAATTCTCAGTCTACGTACGTGTGAGTATAGATGCCACTTATCAATTCATCGCTTAATTCATTAACTTATATTGTCATTATAAATCAGTTGTTATATACGTTTTGATGTACAATGGTTATTTCATTCAAATCAGTTAGTGGTGTAATCTACATTTCTTTTACATTTAAATATTTTAGTGAAACACTAACAATTTTGAAAGGTTTTATATCTCGACTTAATATTAGCTAGACCATTATCAGAAACCGGAAAGCATTGAACAACTGTTTCATATTCATATGAGACTACTCATTAGTAAACACCTAAACACTGACATAGTGGATTCAACACATGATCTTCGGTTAATCTATAGACCAGTGAGCTGGCGTCTAACGATGCTAATGTCTGACTTAAATCAATCCACGATATTATTCCAATGTCTGTAGTGGTTAACTGTCTCACACTGGATAAGTTTGAACACTGCCAGTCACAGTTCCTCACCAAAAATCCAGAAATTCTACCTTGAAGCCAGCCATCATTGAGCAAATGTTTGTTATCAGTGTAGGTTCAGAACAATTTTAATTGTGAAACAATTATCCACTACAGTCAGTTAAAGATGATGATGAAATATCTTGAATTTTTTTGAAATTAAAAATACACACCACTGTATGCAGGTTCAGTGATATGGAGGCTAGAAAATCATGTGTGGTATCAAAGGTCCAGAGTTTGATTCACTGTATTGAGGTCATGGATTCCCACTGTTGAGGAGTGTCATGATAAGACGAAATACCCGTCCAGTGCTTACAGGTTTTCAATAGTGGTGTAGCTAAGATAACTTTATAACTTAAAAACTATGAAACTTCTGTCATCTCTACAAAAACTCTATAAGACCTTGCCAGTTGTTTATCGAAGTAGTGATAATCAATGTCTGAATTATGTAACATATATGAACTTATTTTCGTACTACAATTAGGCAATAAAGTTTATCGAAAAAAAAACAATGTTAATATTGGCGAACTATTTTGCTAATAGTTAGAAATGTTAAAATATAATTTATTTAGATTTAAATTAACATTTTGTTAATAAAAATGGATCACTTCACGAGTTATCGATTACTTAGGGAAACAGAACACCGATATACATCTGGGCTACCTGTTCTTGTCATCTAGATATTTCAACAACTTATCTAATTTTGTTTGTTTTAATACAACTTTATGGCTATTAGTTGCATAACCTATTCAGGTGAGTTTCTGAAAAATGTACAACCTTTAGTTGTCCAAGTTGCAAAAGACCTAATCAGAGATATCGTGGTTGCAATCAATATGCAGCGAAAAGAATGTACATTATTCAGATGTTGATTTATTAGACTTCTAACCTCTAACTAGTGATCACTCAAGATTCATACGCCAATTGTTCCCTCAGGATACTGGAGCCCATGTGCATCATTGGTTTGGAATCAGGGTTGACCAACTCCCCTAGGTGGACTTTCCATGCCCATCAACCCGGTCAAAGCGCTGGACATTCGCTTTTCGTCCTCTCACTTTCGTAAACAACAATAAAGCCACGAGAAGGCAGTGAGTAGGACTTCCATGACGGAGACTATATACGCGTGGCCATTTGAGATCATTTGGAGAGGGAGAGAGGTCTCTCCCCACAGCCGTACCAGGGCATTTTGGAGTGCGGCCGCGGATCCGATATCGTCGAGACCACTGTGGTGGAATTCTCCAGGTACTTTTGTATATTAAACTTAATCTACAGGCTTGTGCAAAAACTTACATACAACTCACATTAAATTTACACACGTATGAACATTTATTTGGCAAATCAATCTGATTTTGATAGCGAAATTTTATAAAAATCAATCATTCAGTTTAGGTGGTTTGAAAGAAATAACCGAAAAATACATTTTATTGATTGATTAAGACCTTTGTTCAAAGTGGTACATGTTTGAAGTGTTGAACGATTGAAAACCAATTTCAGTCCAATGTTTACAACGAAAACCCTAAAGGTGCATTCTTTAATTATTGAGTCAGTGAGCAATGGTAGACATTAAATTTTCATATGATTCAGAAAATCTGTTGTTTAAGGTGAGGATTTGAAACTCGATTTACTCTATGAACTGAATAGTTTAATCGTGAAGCTTCCATTGTCTTTCTAAACAACATCATCAGTACACTTCTTTTTCAAATATGTGCTGGTGATATTGTCTAGTACAGTACTGGAAGCTTCATAATTAAACTAACCAACTCAGAGAAAACATAACCTATAAGAAGGTCTTAAATTAACAGTATGCTAAATAAGACGGGTAACATGATTCGAAAATAAAACCTGTATAATTTAAAATCAATAGTGATTTAAATAACCATATTTTAAACTATCTGTCAACTCCATAGATCAGAGCGTAAGCCCATGATTTGTCTATTGCTGAAAGCCTTGATTGTATGGTGAATCCATCTTGCCGTTAAACGAAACATTCAATAAAATGTTTAAACCATAATTCTTTTTCACATATCCTTTGAAAAAAGTTTGTTGCTTTGATGTATGTGACCACCTTTGTAATGTTTTAATTTTTATTGAAATAAAGTATTTCATTTTCCGATCAATCAAAGTTACCTTGTTTAATAAAGTGATCCTTCTCCAGCTAATATCCTTCCCTTTTTACCTGTCTGATTACAAGTCGTTTACTAAGAGTAAATATTTTTAAATGATATGTTCGACCTTACTATAGTAAGGTAGACAGAACTGAAAGGAAATGGTTGCAAGAAATTGTTTAAAAGTTCTCATTTAATCATCAAACTGTTACATGTAGCCTTAAACACTAAAAGTAATTAAGAACGTTGATAGAATCACATGACAACTGTAATATTGATGGTATTGTAAATACTGTGAATATTATTTAGATGCATGTCGTTATTCTTTTGGTCTCTTCTTAGCTTCACGTATTTTAGCACTATTTAAGAAAGCTTTCTCTTTAATCTATCATATGGAGAAGGTATATAATTTTAGTCTCAACCGACAATAAGAATAGGACTCTGGTCATGTAGGGAGTAAAACGGCGTCTGAATTGCGATATAATTATAGCTTTACTATACCGTGAATCAATTAAAGCAAACTAAAACTGCCGGATGCTGGCTAAGTGGTTGTAAAGGTTAGATCCTCGATGCGAGACTTAAAGGTTTTACATTGAACCTGGTGGGGTCGTCGTTGCGTACCGTCAAGTAGTCTCATACTGGGATGAAACATCTATCCAGTGCTTCTGGGTAATCAATAGTACCTTAATTAAGGTCGATCTTTGAGTAATACAACCTTCAAATTCAGTAAAATGTTTATTTCTGAATGTATTTTATGATTTTAATGGGTTAACGTGTAAGCAGATGATCTTAATTTACACTGTCACAACAGTATATGTTATCTCCTATATACTGTATGACAAATCAAATCACCACCTCAGTGGTCTAGCTTCAATTGACTAATGATTTCAACTATGAAAATACTGAAATCTCCACAAAACCCCTTCTGAAATAAAAACAAGTCAAGTATTTTCATGAATCTCTCTACTGATCATGAGTTCAGTTTGTATTTCGCTTATATATTAAAATGATCTATTTTACCACGAATTTTGAAGACAATAGAATCTCCTAATTAGATCATAACATGTATTCACTCAATAGTTAATAAGTTTAATTGTTTAGTTCATGAGTCGATTTAAGTTAGAACATCATTGAAAACCTGAAAGCATTGGACGGCCATTCCATCCTAGTATGGAACTCCTCAGCAGTGCACATTCAAGATCCTGAACGCCGGACTCGAACTCAGGATCTTCGTTCAAATGCGCTAACGCTTAAACTACAGATCACTTAGTCGGCTTCCAACGGTGTTAATGTCTAATTTCAACCAATCCCGAGTTTTCAGTGGTGGTCTATCCTAAATCAACTCATGAATTCAGCTATTAAATTAGTACAATCTCCACAAACCATCCCATTCAGTTAACAAATTATCAATAATTTCATTCCGTAATAAAAATCGATTTGTTATTTTGACTGATTTTGTAGCCATATTTTCAAGTATACTCATATATATATTACTCATACTTTACTTATGTAATCATTTATCATTCTTTATGATGTAACTTAGTACTTCTCAAGGTAAAGTACAATTATACAACCTAAAATATTTTAACCAACTAATCAACCAATTAATTTCTTTTTTGTACAATGGTGCATTCAAATTCACATGACTATAACATACATTTGAATGATTGTGTACACTTCATTCATTCGAATTCATTGTTACTATGATATATATATGTATAACTATTAGTAGTATTTTGACAGATTCTATAAAATAAGTGTAGATTAATGTGAAAATCTTATTCTCTTATATAATTTTCTAAATAGGGGGACAAATTAGAATGATTATCACCTATTAGATTAGTCTCAGTATATGGTTGTACTATCAAATGGATTGTAATAAGTAATTGAGTACAATGATATATATATATAGAGAGAGGGATAGATAGAAAGATACATATATAAATACGTTGATTAATCAATCAAATCTATTTGTTAATAATGAAACATTACGATATTGTAGTTGAAGCGAATGAATTACCAACAGAACGTAAAACAACTGCGTTGACTTTATGTGTACATGCATTGGATTATTATCATACTGAAAAAGATGTAGCAATGTTTATGAAAAAAAATTTTGATAAATTATATGGACCAGTATGGCAATGTATTGTAGGTCATGAATTTGGAATGTAAGTTATATTGTCAAAAAATATATTTATGTATTTATATATGTGTTTATTATCAGAAAGGGGTTTTGTGGAGATTTTAGTAATTTTATTTAGTTAAGATCATGAGTCATTTGAAGCTCTGGCGCGGGACTGGTAGGTCCTGAGTTCGAATCTCACGGGGCGGGATCGTGGACGCGCACTGTTTAGGAGTCCAACAATAGGATGAAACGGCCGTCCAGAGCTTCCAGGTTTTCCACGGTGATCTAGCTTCAATTGACTCATGATCTCAACTATATGTGTTTATATTCTGTATATATATACCCCCGATGGAGCATAGGCCACCAACCAGCATTCTCCAACCCACTCTGTCATGGGCCTTCCTTTCTAGTTCTATCCAACTTTTGTTCATTCTTCTCATTTCTGTCTCCATTTCTCGGTGTAATGTGTTCTTTGATATTCCTCTTCTCATTAGGCCTTCAGGATTCCATGTGAGGGCTTTCACTGTGATGTAGTTCGGTGCTTTCCTCAATGTGTGTCCTATCAAACTCCAGCGCTTCTTCCTAATTTCCTCCTCTACTGAAATCTGGGTTTTTCTCTCCCACAGTCGAATGTTACTGATAGTGTCTAGCCAACGGACCCGAAGTATTTTGCATAGACAAATGGTAATAAAATCCTGTATCTTCTGGATGGTATCCTTCGTAGTTCTCCAGGTTTCCGCCTCATACAGTAGAACTGTCTTGACATTTGTATTAAAAATTCTGACTTTTTTGTTGGTTGACAATTGTTTTGAGTTCCAGATGTTCTTCTGTTGTAAATATGCTGCTTTTGCTTTGTCGATCCGCGCCTTCACATCTGCATCAGATCCACCGTGTTCATCAATGATGCTCCCAGATATGTGAAGTTTTTATATTCTCCAAAGCTTCCCCTTCAAGTGTGATTCTATTGATGCATGTTGTGTTGTATCGTAGAGTCTTGCCTTTGTTTTTG
Source organism: Schistosoma mansoni (assembly GCF_000237925.1). Lineage (NCBI taxonomy): Eukaryota > Metazoa > Platyhelminthes > Trematoda > Strigeidida > Schistosomatidae > Schistosoma > Schistosoma mansoni. The sequence goes on from NW_017386048.1 coordinate 333,558, forward strand.
TATATGTCGAGGCCTACTGCTGCTGAGGCTGTTGCTACGCTCATTGTCTTTGAAGTATTCTTAGTCTGGTGGATTTAGTCAGATTACTCTTGATACAATATATATTATATATATTATGTAAAATTATTTCACTCAGATTATAAAAGTGACATACGTCTAATACTGTGAAGATTATTTTGTCTCTATTTAAATAACCTGAAGATTTTTGTTAACATTATACTCATCATTTACTTGACATGTTTCAATAAACAAAGATGTATTCACAAGTAATGTAGCTATTATTGAAATATTTTTACTGAGCAACATGATAAGAATTGAATACCTGCAATTAATTCACTTGATTACTGTTACAGTTCTAATTCAGAAATCATATTGAATGAATCAGTGAAAGAGTTCGTGAAAATAACCGCATAATCCATAGCATTCGATCAGCACTTAGATGGACTTGACACGCATGACACTGATCACCACTCAATGATCAATCAATTATGATTACATCTCAGTCCTACAGCAGGTCGGTGGCGGCCAGAATAGCTCAGCGGTAACGTCTCTCACTGTGAAGCTGGGTGACACGGAATCGAATCCGTCAGGGAGCACTAGTTCTCTGAAGATTACAGGTACACTTTGCTGACGAGTGCCAAGTAGCACGAAACCCGGGTTCAGCAGTTCCTGTTGACCACCTCCAACCATCATCTTATGAGAAGTTCATGTATATTTTGCTGCCAAATTCTTAAACATTGTGTTTTACAGATTCGAAAAAAAGCAAACATCAAACATACAGTTATATATTAATGAGACAACTGAATGAAACTGTATTTCATTATTTCTGTTGCTAAATAGTCAGGTTTATTTCTGGAGAGAAATTAGAAATAAGAAAGGTCTTGAAAAATCTTGATGAGACAATATTTTTATTGGACATTTTATAAAATGTTGTAATTTTATAGTGGATTGGTTGAGGTTAGACATTAGCACCGTTGGATACCAGCCGGCTCAGTGGTATAATGGTTAAGTGCTCTGGCGCGAGACTGATAGGTCCTGGGTTCGAATCTTGCGAGGCGGGATCGTGGATGCGCACTACTGAGTACTCACACAAAAGGATGAAACGGCCATCCAGTGCTTCCAGGTTTTCCATGGTGTTTTAACTTCAGTTGACTCATGATCTCAACTATATAAAATTACTAAAATCTCCACGAATCCCCCCTCTGATATAGACATTTAATCCGCTATATAGCTCACTAAATTTATTATTATATCATTCAAATATTTCACAAGTTTGTCTTAATTGATTGTTTAATTGAACACATAAATCAGAACTTCTCGCATTAATTATATCACTTTAAGCCCAATTCGATTTTTCATGTCCTATTATGGTGTGTGCTACTGATATCAATAGATATAAGTAGTATGTAACATCAATCAAAAGTGAAATGTCTGGTGGTAAAAGGTTTAGAAGATCGAAGAAAAGAGAACAAGAACAGAGAATGACTGGTGTGGAAACGAAAGAACAATGAAGTCTGACACGATTGACTGATATCTTACAAATGAAGTATTTACTATATGATTCACATATTTTGTATTCAAATACAATCGATTATCCCCCTGTGCGTTCTCGTTCACTACACTATGAGCAGTATATGTTTGCATAAACACAAAAACCCCCTTCTGATAAAGCAGTATAGTATAATTTAGCAACATTTTCACCACTCAAACCACCTTCATAAATTAATCAGTTACAAAAAAAATTGTGTAAATTGCTTTTTTTTTTTGGAATTGTTGATTAGATAGTTTATTGTTTACTTATGTAAATTAGTAAGAAACATTGTGGTGTGCAAACAGAATACCGATATTGATCATGACTTTAAGTGACTGTTTGCGCCAAATATCTAAGTTACAACAAACACGTACATATGAAAGATAGATTTATTTACACAGTTAAATGTAAGTACAAATGGACGTTGATTTACTTTGATTTCCATTAAAGTGTAGGTACTGAATACATTGAACATATAGTTGAACTGATTCTCATCGAAACGTTTTTCTATAATCCTATCTAAAAACTATTCATTTTGTTGTGTAATTAGTATTTCATTTGTAAAAAATAGTTCATTTTTAAGCATATTATTAGTGCTTGTTAATAAAAGTCAATTCATAAGATAAAATGGTGGTTGGAGGCGGTCAACAGGAAAACCTGGACCAGGGTTTCATGCTACTTGGCACTCGTCAGTAAGATGTCCCTCTAATCTTGAGGGAATTGATGCTCCCTAACGGACTCGATCCCGTGTCACTCAGGTTCACAGTCAGAGACGTTACCATTGAGCTATTCTGGCCGCCACCGACCTGCTGTAGGACTGAGATGTAATCACAATTGATTGATCACTGAGTGGTGATCATTGTCATGCGTGTCAAGTCCATCTTCAAATCTCTACCCATTTTTTTCATTGGGGTGTCAGCACAGGGTAAGATATTTAACGAAAGATATTTATAATACTTAAGAATCTATATTCCAAGCTTAATAACATGCATAAAGAGAGGAATGACGGAACTTTTGAAACATTGATAAAGCACAATGTGTATGGAGATACACACATACATTTAAGGTAGATTAGAAAACCAAATTTATAAACTTCTTATTTATAAAAATGGCTTAAGTATGAAACTTTATTCAAGATTGAAATCAAACCTAAAACTTAATATGACTACATAAAATATGATTCTGTGTGTACCTTGTTGTCTGAATAAGTATCGAAAATTTGAATGTGTTACCTAATTGGTATGTGGTTATTATATGATCTTAAACAAGCTAATTGGATTTGTGAAGTCGATTGAACAAGTAAGTTTTTCTTTCAGTTGAACATAGCAGGACAGGATAAATTATTCTAATTACTCTCCTTTCGGTAAATTAAAAAAACACTTCAATTATTAGAGTGTTTTTTCATATTGATTCGACGGTAGTTAAATATATCATCACCACCCAGTGATCAATCAATTGTGATATCATGTACAACCGTATTTGATTTGATTTATTGATTCCGAAAATCTAAAGGATTAGCTAGGGGTGCTTTTGATAGAAGTTCCATTGATTTGAGTCAAGATTTCATAAACCAACTCTTTAATATAACTTCGGCTATCGACAACACGATCGAACTTGTGGACAGTTCTGTGTTGATTTTTCATCAATAATCCATTCGTAGTGTTTCAGTATATTATTAATTATGCTCGTTTACATCTCAATAAACTGTATGATGTTTTAAACGGCCTTATATTCCTTTTCACATTATCTTCTAAAAGAATGCAAGAACTCAAAGTCTAGATATTGGTTTACATCCATCAATTTATGGTGGATAGTTTTCAGTAACATAACTTTCGCTAACCAAAAAATTACTATTCAAATTAACTGAGCTTATTAAAACAAATCAAGTGGTCGTTTATTCTCATCAAAGTCAATATGAAATGTATATTACTTACTGTTACGTCCTTGAATCTGTCTACCCACTCTAGTGCTGAGTATGACTTGTCGAATATAGATTAAGACCTTGACGCGATAGGCTGACTGTCTTAACCTTGAGGCTAGTATTCTATCCCTGATTGGCTAGCAAGCACGAGAGAGAGAGAGAAGACAAGGACAACTGGGACACAAATCACTTTATTCCAATCCCAATCTAGCACTCGAATTCCGAATTCCGATTAGGGTGAAAAGTTGCATGAATAAATTAGGAAAATACAATTATGTCCAAAACTGGGAGATTAAAGTAGAAAACAGAGTACAAAAGATGTTATAGTTATAGTTTTACAAGCTTTGAATTAAATGAAATAACATCCCCAAAAATAGCTTCCGTAGTTTGTTAAGGCTTCTTGTTTCGCGGTTCACATCACTTACTTACACCTGTTACCCAACGTGGAGGAGCACTGGCCGCACACCAGCATTCTCCATCCAACCTTATTCTGAGTAATCCTTTCCAGTTCTTTACAGTTAACATTCATCCTTTCCATATCTGCCTCTATTTCCCGGCGTAATGTGTTCTTTGTCCTTCCTCTTTTCTGCTACCCTTCAACATTCCAAGTTAGGGATTGCCTCGTGATGCAGTTTGGTGATTTCCTCAATGTATGTCCGATCCACTTCCAATGTCTCTTCCTAATTTCCTCTTCAGATGGAAGCTGGTTTGTCCTGTCCCATAAAACGCTGTTGCTGATGATATCCGTCCAGTGAATGTTGAGTATTTTGCGTAAACAACTGTTTATAAATACTTATACCTTCTTGACAATGAATGTAGTAGTTTTCCATGTTTCAGCACCGTTGCAGTAGAACTGACTGTCTTGACGTTCGTATTGAAGATTCTCACTTTGAAATTAGTTGACAGTTGTTTTGAGTTCCATATATTCTTCTATTGTAGAAATTCTACTCTTGCCCATCTTTTACACTGTTCTTGATTCTCCGTGATTGAAATGTATATAAATAATAAAAAAAACTGCATTAGAAATAGTTTAAATAACATCATTTATCACTTAGTAATGAAAAACCTCTCTGAATGAAATCTCAAATTACCCTTATCCTAAACTTTTATTCCATTCTACATTTCTATTTCTCCTTTTTAGGTCAATCACACATGATGAAAAGTGTTTCATTTATATACATTGTGGAGAAGTCAGTCTTTTACTTTATCGATGCACTTAAATAACGATTTACATCAAATAATTTGCAGAAAGTACCTATTTCCTTGAATAAAGAAAATGGAATGAAAAAAATAAAAAAAGTTTCTGTATATTATAATTTTATAACTTAACCTTTAATTTATTTCTATGTATTTATAAATGTATTATAATCATTTGTTATGGAAAAATTTCAAATATACCTTGATTTATACTACTAATATAAGAAATTTGATGATTATCAGAAGGGGTTTTATGGAGATTTCAGTATTTTCATAGTTGAAATCATGAGTCCATTGAAGCTAGATTACCATGGAAAACCTGGAAGCACGGGATGGTCGTTCCGTCCCATTGTGGGACTCCTCAGCATTGATTATAAAAGAATTCTTTGATTCAATATTCCTTCTTTCAGTTTTATATACTTTAATCGACTGTTACCCTTTTTTAATTGTTCTCAAATAATTTCCAATTGATTGATCACTGGTTGGTGATCAATGTAACTGTTATAACTTGTGGCCTAGTGAATGCCCTGTTAATGTATGACGTGATAAGACCGCTAATTAGAGAGCAGTGATTTAACGATCGGACCAGTGATACATGAAAACCGTACGAGCAGTCTTGGATACTTATCAGTCCTGCTTTCTGCCTAGCACAGTGCGTTAAGTCCAGGACAGCCTCTGCGGTATGAATCATTATATTTCAAACATACTGAGTTTATATATCAAACAAACAGACCACATCGTGCCATCTAATAGAAAATAACATTTGTACAAGATTCAACCCAAAGTGGCTGTGAATATGAGGAACAGTAATGAATAGACTGAGGATAACTCAAGAACGGCAAATCGTACAGCTATAGTCTATGCGTCAAAATGAAGCTTATAATAAGAGGATAATGAAGATGAATGGTTAAAATACTTAATATTTATACAATAGGAAATATATGTATCGTATTGGCCCATAAATAGTTCTCAAAAGTTACCATTCATAATTCTCCTCGGAATATAACAGTTACGTACGTCAGGTACTTCTTAGTGCAGATCGAATCCTATCGAACAAGTTAAAATGTGGCCATCAGTCTAGGTGACTCAACATTGCGTACTCTATGTTGAGATGAGATGGTGGTTGGAGGTAGTTAACAGGGGACCCTGGACCTAGGTTTCGTGCTAGTTGGTACTTGTCAGCATGGTGTACCTGTGATCTTGAGGGAACTGATGCTCCCTGGCGAATTCGATCCCGTATCAACCAGCTTCACAGTCAGAGATGTTACCACTGAGCTATCCGGGATACAACTTGGTCAATAGGATTCGATCTGCACTAAGAAGGACCTGATGTACATGTTATTGATTACTACTCAGTGACCAATCAATTGTAAATACATCTCAGTCCTACAGGAGGTCAGTCGCGGCCCGGATAGCTCAGTAGTAACGCCTCTGACTGTAAAGCTAGTTGACATGGGATCGAATTCTTCAGAGAGCGTCAATTCCCTCAAGATTACAGGTACATCTTGTTGACGAGTGCCAGGGTCCAGGGTTTCCTGTTGACTACTTCCAACCGCCATCTTATCAAATAATTTCCTCTTATTGAGTAAATTTTGAAAACATATTATTGGTAATTCATCATCAAACAAATTTTAAGTCTATTTAATTAGAATATATCACTTAGGTTTTTATATGAATATATGTAAATTATATAAGCTTTTATTGTCATCAATATAATTAAAAGCTTCTTTTCAATTCACAGTACAATCATTGTTCTGAGAATATGTGCTATTCTCAAGAAATTATCCTTCGAAAAGTTCAATGTACGAATAACTTAAAATTATTTTTGTGCTATTTATGTTGCTTCAATTTAACATACTAAGCCAATTATGATTAATAGTTCTGGAGACTTATTATATCTGAGGCATTTCTTTTAAGTAAACTAAACTTTAAATCATCAAAAGTGAAGGCCGTCTAGTGCTTCCAGGTTTTCCATGGTGGTCTAGCTTCAATTGACTCATGCTTTCAACTATGAAGGGAATTTTAATCAAATTATTGTAATCTAAATTGTACAGTGTCCAAATAGGATATTCATTACTTAAGTAATTCTATAGTTCATAGTGTAGTGAACGAGAATACAAATGGGGACAATCAAATGTACTTGAACAAAAAATTACAGAACGTCTTGGTAAATCTGATAACTATACAGTAAATTTTTTATGTGCAAAATGTTAATCAATTGTCTCCAACTTCACTGTTCCTTTTGAAAATACCAGTCAATCTTCTCAAACTCATTGTTTCTGCATTTCTGTACCAATTGCTTTCTGTCCCCGTTCTTTCCTCTCTGATCTTTTTGACCTTCTGCTGCCAGACATTTTATTCCTGTCTGGCGTTATATACTACTTATGTCGATATAAGTAGCACACACCACAACAACATAACTAGGTGAATTGATTTCATCAGATTCATGTTGAAATCTTCAAATGGATAAACTCATTTTATATAATGCATTCATAGAGAAAATATTAGTAATAGTTGAATAGCTTAAGTTACGGTCCATTAAATTTGCATAAAGAGTTTTAGATAAGCAGTATTATTACTAAATTTTGTATTTGTTGAAAGAACCTGACATAATGCTATAAGATGATTGTTAACCAAATGATAATAATTCAGTTCAAAACACCATCATGTTTTACAAAGAACATTCATTTGCTGAAGTCATAAGTATTTATTTTTGATTTAAGAACATTAAATTAATGAATAAATAAACTATTCCATTTATAAATGTGCTTGGTATTGTTTGTTTGAATCTTCTCATTGATGTTTACGACTGAAATTGATCAGTCTCTAATTGGCATAGCTGCATACTGTGCGTATTGCCTCGATAAAGCCTTAATTCACAAGCATTGTAAGCAAAGATGAATAGCCGCCAGCAGTGAAATCCGGGACGCGCGTCTCGTCCTATTTGGAACTCGTCAGTAAGCACATATGCCAATAAGAAACTGGTCGGTTGCGGTCCTAAACATTCAAACAAACAATACCAAGTGAATTTAAAGTTCACTCCATCGCACAAGCAAGTGGCTATCAGGACTCAGTAGCTAAGTGGATAACACGATGATATTTGAAGTGAAAGGTACTGGGTTCGAATCTAGAGTGAACATCAACTCTGAGATGCAGGTTAATCCAGTTAACGAGTGCCAAATAGGAAGAAATCCGCGTCCTCGATTTTACGGCTAGCCACTATTCATCTTTGCTTATATTCCATTTATATGTTCAAAAAATGTCGTTTGAATTCGTCAAAATAATGTAGTTTATAATGATAATTGTAAATAACAATAATTTTTTTAGGTAATCTACAAAAAAGGAAATAGTTTAAATCATAATTTTGGAATAAACTTCCTAGTTACAGGACACATTAAAAGTTTCAATTTGTTTGAAAATTTCTTATGTCCGAAAAATGGTCAAAATCACGTCCAACCAATCAATAGTCATGGAAACTTTATACAAAACTAGAAAATAGGTAATTACTCTTATTCTTAATCTAATAAACCAAGTAATAGGTATAATGTGAATTTTAATATCTCAGTCAGGAGCTCCCACAATATCAAAGTAATAGGCTACTCAATTGATAGGCTTTTTCAACAGTACTTCAATTATCCTTATGTGTTGAGCCTCACTACTACTACTATATATGTATGTACATTGCTAAGTGGTTAAGTTGTTTAGCTTTCAATCACTAATTTAAGGATTTAAATCATATTCAATCTATTTTAATCTGAACAACCAGGTAGTATCATTAGCTCTTAAACCTAAAATTTATCTCAAATTAAGGTACTTGGTAAATGAGTTAATTAATTCATATCTATATTCATCCCTCTTTCCAGCCACAGGAACATGGTGAAGCCTAGTAGGCCCTTCTGGACAAGAGTGCTACATCGAAGCACGGCACAACTACCGAGGCTCATTAGTTATTTTTGCATTGCTTACGCAGAATCATTATATCATTCTTTCTTTTATTTTTTGAACAGACTCATTCTTTCTTTTTGAACCAAAAATAATTATGCAGTGATTCTTTGTAGCAATCGTATTCATTTGTGGGTATAAGTAGAATGGTTGATTAGGCCGATCTCCACCACAAATGTTACCACTCACGTTAGTACGTGGAAACAGTTCCATGATCGAAGAGGCGCCACGAAGAAGTGTGAGAATTCATACAAATATCATTTTATTCTCATAAACCTAATACATATTTCTAATCAAATATAAAGATTAACAACACTGTATTACTCATATAAGCATACTTTTTCCTGAATAAGATTTTCATAGTTGAAAGCATGAGTCAATTGAAGCCAGACCACCAGGGTAAATGTGGAAGCACTGGAAAGCCGTTTCGTCCTATTGTGGAACTCCCCAGCAGTGCGCATCCACGATCCCTCACTCGCGAGATTCGAAATCAGGACCTACCAGTCTCGCTCCAGAGCACTTAACCGTTATACCATCGATGGTGTTTATGTCTAACTCCAACCAATCCACGAAGTTGAGCAACCATTCACCAGTGCTTCCAGATTTTCCCTGGTGATCTAGCTTCAACTGAAGCTTTCAACTATGAAAATACTAAATCTCCACGAAACCCCTTCTGAATAAGATTTGTTAAACAACATTATAACTTTTCAAAAATAGTTATTTTGATAGAAAAAAATATGTATTTCTTGTACAATATTCATTATATGGAAGAAAATATATCACGGAAACTCCAGTTTATTAGATTTGTTTTTATAAAAGAATAGACAAGATATTTAATCTGAATACACAATTGATTGATCGGAAAATGAAATACGTTTAAACTACTATTAGTAGTACATAATAGATTCACATAATTGTCTTGTAAAAGATTATTATTATTAGTTATATAATTAGATGTTTGTTCATATGTATTAGCTTTCACTTTATGATCCCAGTTCTGAATAGTACAACAGCATGATTATCCAAGAAGAAATAAATAAAATGTTTTGCTTCATGAGAAATATACCTGAAAGAGGTTATTCGGAAAAAAAAGGTTAGAATGTATTCAGTGGAAAGGAAGTCATTATTTTAAATTACATATTGAATGATAGGTTGACCAGTATCGAATATGTTGGCTGACCTGATGAAAAAGCTATGGCCCCAAACCCAAGAAGTACCAGTAAGCTTGTTGAGCTAGATGGATTGAAACTACCCCAATGTTTGGGGCGAAATGAGTGATGGTTTCGTGGAAGGTAAGGAAGTGGTTGATTGTAACGCTTGGATGTCCTTTATATGTACGCCTGGCATAATGTCTTACAGTCTCTCCTAATTTAAATGAAATTTTTCCAAAGGTATATTTCATTAAGAAAATAAGTCTTCACTGTTCGGTCTTTGGAGGTTCGACATGTGTGGAAACATTTCAAACAAATGAATGATCCGTAGAGTCCTAAATTTGTCACTTGATAATAAATTAGTATTTAAGTTTTAGCGATGAAGGATTCAACGGATATTTCACTTCACATGTTAGCTTAAATTTCTAAATAAATAGTTTAAATGGAATGATCTATGGAATACCCAGAGTACGAATATTATTCAGTATTGTTACATACACTAATCGACAATGGTTGCAATGAAGAATCATTATGACCTATATCATCATAACCAATATAAATACGTGAAATTGATGTTTCTACATTCGTAATATAGCTTTTAAGATTAGCATGTTGATACATGAACCGAAGTTATTCCAAAATGAGAATCACAGACTCACACAAATACAAATATTGGACGACGATTTTCTTTAATATACAATAAGTATCTGAAGCAGATATAGGTTTAACACTATGCTACTTCTAAGATACTTAAATAGAAACCAGAAAAGACACACAGATTTTAAAAAGACTTAGCCTTCTCTATGAGTTCTGATAATTCACTCATACCATAGACATACTCTCCTAGCCAATAATTTATTACTGTTATCAGGTGTACAACCGTCTATAATCGAAACTGTCAGGATTTTCACTGAACAGTATATAATAATGTGACCTTTAGTCCATATTGCTGATCAAATACTGTTGACCACCGTTGTAATGGCGTTATTTGAATTGGGTCATCGCTACTCAAAGAAAAAATATACAATTTTACACATCTAAATCGAGTCTGGGCAAATATTTTAGTCAACTTTGTAAACGATGCCAGAAAAAAGCTCTTCTGTGTTATAAGTGAATAATTATAAAATATTAACAGAATCTATCCAAAAGCTTACAACTTATCAAGATGCTAAGTATCAAAGAACTAGTTCAGAAGCACATCAAATGTTGCTATACTTTTCTTATTACTTATCCATGAAAGAAATGAGAGACAATTACATTAGAACTTATTCAATAAAATAATGATAATTTGAAAAAAATGGTTGTAGTAGCTAGACTGGTGATAAACTTTCGCGAACGCTAATGAGAGGCGATATGAACTACTAAAAGACATTTGTAAAATATGTATTTGAATGAATTGGATTAAAGGTTATGATAACCAGGAACTGGTGCTGGTAACTCTATGTTGTAACAAAATAAATAGTGGCAAGCGAAGTAATTATTATTTAACTTTGCACCTGTATAACAAACACTTTTAACAATATTCAACCAGTAACACTCAATCAGTGAAATGACTTTGGCCACTACTCAGTGGCTAATCAATGTAAACAAAGAAACCCTATAGTGGGTCGATATAATTTTGATTAGTTCCATATTATTGACTTGAGCTAAAGCCAATAGTTTTGTGTAACACATATAAGGACTTTCAGAAAGGTATAATTTCCCTCAGAATAAGAAATTTACTTTTTAGACAAGTATCAATGAACAAGAAACACAGATCTGAGCATTTCTTTTGTCCCTGTCCCGTACTATCGTATTGGAAATGTTCTCAAAATAAGCTAAAGGAGAATAAATCGACAATGCGTGGTGAAAAATCACGCTTTGCTTTCATGTGTATTCAGTTACATTCAGAATTTCTTTCTAAGAGAACTCTGTTCGGACTAAACAACACTATGCTTTGATTCAATTGTAATAGAATACCTAGATTATAACACATGAATTGAGTTTTTAAATTATCAAAGGTAAAATGTATATTTCAAGAGCTGACAAAGCATATAATAACAATTTACAAACTCAAATTTCGCTTCAGTTCGTTTTGTTGCCTATGTGCATAGTGGAAGTAAAGTTCACAAACTTTATTCAAACCATTCAGGTATGAAGTACTATGAAGGGATTTGCTACTGTTCATTCGACGGTAAGGTGAAAGTTATCGTAAAAATCAAACGTTTTATAATGTACTTAGTTATGTAATGATAACGACTTTGTATAGCAAGTAGTAAGTTAAACATGAGGAAAATCCATATTTTTATAGAAGACTTGCGGTGAAGCATCTGACTACAATGATAATGATAATGAAATACATATCGTAATCATTTAATTTCATATATAACACTTCTGAGATCCGCACTATGGAACGATGGTATAAAAAAAGGTAAGTTCAAGGTAAATGAAGAATGTAGCTTGAAGGTTATAGTTTATGAATTCATATGAGGAGATAAACTATGAATGAAGTAAACAGATAAAGCTTGGAAATCGGCTTTACTCCAAATCCGCGACGCTCTTCCGATCTTTAGTTTATAGTTATATATTTAGCATGATAAATAGCATTGCATATGTATATTCAAGTACACATATATGGATGAAAGGTCAATAAGTTTCATAGGAATATTTAAAATATAACCGATAACGTTACAGTTGCATACGCAAAGTTCAAATTAGTTCACACAACAGTTTTTGTCAATCTGTTATATCAATTCAAGATGATTATTTTTTCTGGTTAGCGTTTTTTTAGCGAGTTTGGTTTTCTACGGGATGAGGTCGCCAACCCCATGCCCAACCCTCCTCCTTTACCCGGGCTTGGGGCCGGCAGTAGCTCTAGAAGGCTACAGGCTCCTCCACGAGGGGTAACAGGCGTAAGAAGATAAGTAAAGTTTATTACGTTTTAAGTGTGCAAGAGGTTACAACATGGTGCGATTCATTTGTAATTGTTTGTAACCGTCAAACTGAAGGACAATCTTATTATCCTGTTCCAAATTTTCATAGTTTCAGGCAGTCATCTAAACAATTCAATGAATTCATTCATCATATGAAAGTTGTACCTACAGACTACTTGATAAAATATCACAGCATAATCTGAACAAAAGAAACGATTATATTAAATAGTTAAGATCATGAGTCAATTGAAGCTAGACC
>NW_017386048.1:346670-475636 GCF_000237925.1 Schistosoma mansoni
ACCCTCTCCCCCCACACGCCCCTTTCCCATTCTTGGAAAAACCAAGAAGCACTGGCCGCCCTTTTCAGCAGTGCGCCTAGGAGTCCTACAATAAGACGAAACGGCCGTCCAGTGCTTCAAGGTTTTCCACGGTGGTCTAGCTTCAATTGACTCATGATCTTAAATAAATAAAATTACTAAAATCTCCACCAAACCCCCTTGTGAAACGATTATATATTGTTGAAAAGTAAACTTACGTGCCAAAATGTGATCCAACTATACAATGCCAACTTGGTAAATATTTTCGATCAAATTCTTTTTTCATAAATGCTGCAATATCTTTTTCCATTGAATACTTTTTAATTGCAATAGCACATATATCTACAGCATCTTGTTGCATTTCATCAGGCATATCAACACTTTTTATAATTGCTTTTAAACTAGTCATTTCATTAATTTAATAGTAATATCAGTTAGTGTATGATCATTACATATGAAAAGGAGGAAACAATCTTGTTTTGAATATGCTTGTTGACGTATAACTTAACTGACTATCATTTGAATAAAATTACTGAAATACTATTTATGCGCATATATTAAAGTGTGTGTGTGTATGTGGTTACACTTGACTAAGTGTAAACTAAAATAGGCAAACGTATAGAAAGATTTCGAGTACTTATCTATTCTTTTTATTGTGAACGGAATCATTGTGCGTAATTACAAGAAAGAAAGTAGAAACAAAACTAGTCCGAATAAATTATTTAATATGCATGTTATTTGTATATATGTGCATGTCCATTGACGTGTATATCTCTGTGAAATATTCATTTTCATAAGGTTGAATTGGTCGAATAGAAAAAGAAGCTTCAAACAATTTTTTAAAACATTGTTTTAAAATCAGTTAGTGTAATTAACTGAATGCTATCTAGTTTAGATAGATGTGAGGGCAAGGATCGGCAAAGCAAGAGCAGAGTATTTACAACTGAACAACATCTGGAACTCAAAACAATTGTTAACCAACACCAAGGTCAGAATTTTTAATACAAATGTCAAGACAGTTCTACTGTATGGGTCGGAGATGTGGAGAACTACGTAAACCATCATCCAGAAGATACAAGTGTTTATTAACAGTTGTCTACACAAGATACTTCGGATCAGATGGTCAGACACTATCAGCAACAAGTTACTGTGGGAGACAACAAACCACATTTCAGCAGAGGAAGAAATCAGGAAGAAGAGCTGGAAGTTGATAGGACACACATTGAGGAAAGCAGCCAACTGCGTCACAAGACAAGCCCCTAAATGGAATCCTGAAGGCCAAAGGAGAAGAGGAAGACCAAAGAACACATTATGCCGAGAAATAGAGACAGACATGAGAAGAAAGAACAAAAACTGGATAGAACTAGAGTGGAAGGCCCAGGACAGAGTGGGCTGGAGAAAGCTGGTCGGCGGCCCATGCTCCATTAGGAGTAACAGGCGTAAGTAAGTAACTGAGTATCTAGTTTAGATAATATTGTGGTGTAGGTTACTGATATCCACATAAGTAGTATACAACGATGGTCGGGCATTGAATGTATTTCAGTAGAATATCCGATAACGAGAGAACGGGAACGGAATATAATTAGTATGTAAATGCATGAACAACTGAAATCAGAGATGATTGACGGTGATTTGCAGAAGAAACAGTCAAATTGAGACAATTGATTGTTATTTTGCAAATTTACTGTTCACTATATGGTTCTCATACTTTAATGAGATATTCTGTAATGTTGAGCTAAATATATTCGATTGTCCCTACTCGTGTTCTCATTCATTACAATATGTTTACAGGTAGGTGAATACTGATCTTAACAAATATGAAGGCTAGTTTAAAATTTAATATAAAACGGAAATAAAATTCATAAGATAATTAGTGTTTCTAGGCTTCATGTCACTTTTTAGTTATTTTCTATATCAAGTAGGACAAGGTTAGCGTTCATTTAGAAAGATTGTTTTCTATGGGATAGGGATACTGACCCCACATCCAATCCTTCTTCTTTATCCGGGCTTAGGACCAGCAGTAGCCATAGAAGAGCTACAGGAGAAGTTAAATAGCATATTATTCGAGTCTTAATTCATTAGTCCACTCCTTAGATAACATGGGAACAAACTTGCTACACTTATAATAACCCACAAGGAAAAAATAGCAGAGTGCACCTACATCAAAAACTTTATTGTGAATTCATTGTTGTAACTAATCGACATCTCGGTTAGGGTTCAATCTATTACAGTATCACTGCAGATAGTGAAAGAAATGCCTTACTACCATCATACCCTTGTACAATTAGCAGGAGGACTACGTTTTCAGACCAAGGGTTGCTGATTTTAGTTCCACCGTTCTCCAATCTATCTATCTGGAACAGTAAAACCCAAACTAACAATTGTCTCAGTCTATATAGCTCGATTGTTTCATCAGAAAATACGGTCCACATCAACTTAGTAATTCGCATTGGATTCCTTTGCAAATAATATAACTTACAATTTGATATCATTTTGTTTCCATGATATTAATTCAAACTATGGTATTTGGTATTCTTGCACTATATATTGAGTTACACATAGTAAATAAAAATATTTCAGCTTTATGGTAGAATAGTTACCTAAAGCAGAAGTTTAGAAGACTAAGTTAAATTTCGGATAGTAATTAGTTCCTTTGAAAGAAATGAAAAGATTTGTAGCTGTGTGAATGATCTTTAGTAGTGTTGTCGTAATCTGAACTACATAACTTAATTTCATAGCTTTTGGGGTTGTCCTTGACAATGAAAGATTCATTAAACCTTCTACATTCAATAACTATACTTGAAAGTGTATAATAATTTTTTGAATCGCATTCCTGTATAATGAATGTTAAATAAGATTTGTCGTCAAGAAAAAATTTGACCTAGTGTCAATAATTTGTAACTCCGCCTGTAGCTCCTCCGGGGGCTACTGCCGGTCTCAATCCCGGGTAAAGGAGGAGGGTTGAGCATGGGGTTAGCAACCCCATCCCGTAGAAAACCAAACTCGTTAAAAAACGCTAACCAGAAAAAATAATTCAAACCATTTGAACTCTGCCCTGGGAGTTGAAGGAATAATTATGACGTCTCATGATGAAAGCCGAAATTCTTCGGAAGTCACGAGGCCGATGCACCTTCTAACAACCAGAGCAACACTCTTTATAGGTACATGGAACGTCCGGACAATGTGGGAGACAGGAAAGACCAGCCAAATAGCAATGGAAATGAGGAGATACAACTTGGCAGTACTCAGAATCAGCGAAACCCATTGGACACAAACTGGACAACAAAAGCTAGGTACAGGAGAGTCGCTGCTGTACTCCGGTCACGAAGGGGAAAATGCTCCACACACTCAGGGAGTTGCTCTAATGCTGTCCAAAGAAGCACGAAATGCACTTGTGGGATGGGAATCTCATGGACCCAGGATAATCAAAGCATCATTCAGAACAAAGAAGCAAGGGATCACAATGAACGTTATCCAATGTTATGCACCCACCAATGATAGCAACGACGATGATAAAGATCAGTTCTATGAAAGGCTGCAATCAATTATAGAGAAGTGCTCACGAAAGGACCTGACCATCCTGATGGGAGATCTAAATGCTAAGGTTATAGTGGACAACACAGGATATGAAGATGTAGTTAGACGACATGGACTAGGAGAGAGAAATGAAAATGGGGAGAGACTTGCAAACCTATGTGCATTCAACAAATTGGTTATAGGCGGCACAATATTCCCACACAAGCGCATACACAAGGCTACATGTATCTCACCGGACTAAACCACAGAGAACCAGATAGATCACATCTGTATCAACAAAAAATTCTGAAGATCAATGGAAGATGTGAGAACCTGGAGAGGAGCTGACATAGCTTCAGATCACCACCTGGTTGTGGCCAAGATGAGACTGAAGCCAAAGAAACACTGGACAACTGGACAAACAGCACTACAAAGGTTCAATAAAGCCTTCCTTCGAGATACTGACAAACTCAACGGATTCAACACAGCTCTCAATAACAGGTTCTAGCATTTACAGGATCTACTGAAAGAAGAAGGAACTACTATGGAGTCCTACTGGAAGGGGATCGAGGGAGCAGTAATTTCAAAATTTCCTGAGGTTCTGGGTCCTAAGAAGCATCATCATAAGGAATTGATCTCCATGGAAACCCTGGACAAGATTCAAGAAAGGAAGAACGAGAAGGCAGCAATTAACAACAGTCAAACAAGAACAGAGAAAGTCAAGTACAAGCTGAATACACAGAAGTAAATAGACAAGTGAACATTAGCATTATAGCTGACATGCATAAATACGTGGAAGAGCTAGCAACAACGGCGGAAAAAGCTGCAACAGAAGAAAATATGAGACGAATATATGACACGATGAAGAAACTGACGGGGAAATATAGTAAACCAGAGAAAGCATTCAACGACAAATCACCGGGATTCGAGAACAGAGGAACACGTGGATAGAGCACTTTGGGGAAATCTTGAATAGATCAGCTCCATTGAATTTACTGGTCATCGAAGCCGCACACACAGACCTCCCTACAAATGTCACTCCATTAACGATCGAAGGAATCAGCATAGTCATCAAATAAATTAAGCGTGCGAAAGCAGTGAAACTTGACTATATACCAGATGAAGCACTGAAGTTGGTTTTCACCACCAGACTGTATAATTCTTCTAAAGGAAGATTGTTCAACTCGGAGGGCAGAGTTTAAATAGTTCAAACTGTCTTTTTCTTGTCAGCATGTGTTTAGAAAGGTTATCTTCTACGGGATGGTGTTGCTGACTCCATGACCTACCCCGCTGATTTGTTCGGGCTATGAACTGACAGTTACACTAGAATTGCTGCAGGAAGAGTAATTTAGGTGGTAATTTCAGCCTCTGTAGCATACAACATGTTAAAATGAATAGTATTCAAGTATGAAATCATATTAGAGTAAACCCGTATTTAAAATATACACTTGAAAGTTTTGCATAACAAAATAATTTGACCTAATATCTTGACATCTACAAAATTCATTCATAAAAAGGTAACTGTAAGCTTTTACAATCATGACGAATAATCTTATCAATGGAGTCGATTATTATTGGAACGGATAGATTAAATCTTGAAGCTGAGAGTCAAAGTACTTTCATTAGATCAAAGACGAATTATCTGATACACTGAAACAATATCATTGTGTAGTCCAAGCTAGAACAAACAAGATATAAAGTAATCATCGATCAAAATTTTAAAATTCTAATTAAGCTACTCACACTACTAATAAGTAGTCAAGTTCCAAAACATACTTTTGTGGTCATTTAAACTGCATACCCAATGTTCAGCTGAAATCAACAAGAAATAAACATCTTCATGTATTAGGTGTTGGCTATCTAAACATAAGATATCAAATAATTCAAAGTTTTTTGTGGCCAGTTTATGGAACCATCTTCTGAATGAACAAATACAACGTTAACTGACAACAAATATATGGCATCTAATGTTAACGTAACTAATTTGATCGCTAAAAATTCAACAGTGATTATCTCATATGTCGGTTGATTTTTTCAGACCTTTAAAAGAAGATGGATATTAGAATAGATATATGATGGAGTTTTGTTCTCTGAGCTGGATGGTTTGGTCGTGGAGCTTTCATCGTCCTTCTGAACGACACCATATATGTGCCTAAGTGTAGAATTTCTCATTAACAGAATACAGAATATCTTATAAATCCTCACCACTAGCTAAATTTGAAAGGAAACAGTGAAGTGATATTTCCTGTTTCCGCATCATCTACGTGTAAGTATTCCTTAAGACTACCTAGTTATTCTTACTCTTCAAATCAACTCATTAGCGTATCTTTGTATGCTTAACGAATAAATGTCAAGATCATTATTGAATAATTATTATTCCATACCACATGCACGTTTCCTTTTTGATGAAAATACCTTCGAACAGGTGAACAATATAATTTTTTGTTAGATTCCAGACAACAGTCATCATACAAACGAACAATCTGTCAATTAATTTCGTAACCTCAGTAGGCAGTTATCTGTTTCCTGTTTCATTTAAGAAACTCAAGTTCGTCCTACAATCAGATAAGTTCAACAATAAGTATGCAACTGTCCTTCATTGTGCTTTGAGAAATATCTAAAATAAACAAAGGTTTATTAGATCTCATGTGATCGGGAGTAGCCATTCAGTAAACAAATGAAAACCTAATACGCGATAGAATAACGTTTTTACCCCCATATAATATCTTTTATTTGATATTGATATTTTAAGGTTGACTATTTTCATATATTGTCCCTTTATACTGAATAGTGGTTATAGTAATGAGTTCATTCTTTACATTTTGACTAAATTTTCATGTTGCAATCTAAATTTACATTATCGTTTTACTGTTTATTCTAATCACTACTTCCTTGGTATGTACTACTTGCATGGACAGATATCAGTAGTATGTATTTGGAACCAAAAATAGAATTCTTAGAGATAGAAGAAAAAATGAAGAGAAGAAGGAAAACAAAGAGCAATGATAATGGCATCAAGAATGAAAAAAACAATAGATTTTGTAAGGGACAACTCAAGGAAGGTGGGCAAATTGTGTACTTAATGTATTGTTTTTACGTTCTATAAATACAGTATGTTATTTTACTTAATACAACAAAGTGATTTATCCTAATCTAGTCTTCGTTCTCAATCATTCTGTTATCATTAGAGCTATAGCTACTGTACTGTCATCCCGTTATCAAGTTAAGCACGTAATTTAAATTTACTAAATAATAAACAGGCATACATATACATATTTAAATGACTGACCACTGAGTAGTGACCAATGTTATGTTTGTCCAGTCCTTAGTGTTGCAACATAGTCACTTGTCTAAGCGAATCAACATCGTGTGAACTATATTTTTGTGTTAGATGGTTTGGAATTCTCAGTAAGATATCATCCAAACCTAGATTTCACACTGGTTGTCACTCGTTGGTAAGACATACCCGCAGTCTTGGGGAAAAATTGCATTGGTTAGTATTAAATAACTATACAACTGCCACACGAATACTCTGGTGGAAAAATCTAAGGTTGTGAAATTAATTGATGCTCGTTTGAATTCTATCGAGGCTCTTCTCTTAAGCAACAGCTCTTCTTTATTATTCTATGATATTTTTGTTGCAACTTGGTGAAATTTCAATCTCAATTTAAGTGTTTTTTTATGTCAGTCAGGGTTAAGTCTGTGCCTGGTACTGAAATCCTGAATTCGGTGATATGTAGTGAAAACACAAAGATTGGTGATATGTTTTTATAATAGCTCCAAAATATATCTTAATTGTACATGAATAAACCACTTTTTATGCGATTTATTGACCGTCAGATTAACTCTGGAATCATCTCGATTTAACTGAGTATTGTTTAACATCGATTCCTTGGTGTCCTACCGCACGAATACATTCCTTTCTCTTCAGTATTCCAAATTGGGGCTCGCCTCGTGATGCGGTTTTATGTATGCACTACCCACCTCAATTGTCATTGCGTAATTCCTACATCAGTTGAAAGCTGGTGTGTTCTCTCCCACACTAGGCTGTTACTGATTGTATCCGACCAACGGACATTGAGTATGTTGCGTAGACAATTTTTTATATAGATACTTGTACATTTTTCTTCATCGTTGCAGTAGTTCTCTAAGATTCAGCTCAGTAGGATAGAATAGTCTTGAGTTCTGTATTGGATATTCTGAATTCATTGTTATCTGACAGTTATTTTGAGTTACATATGTTCTTCATTTGTGGGAGTGCTGTTCTAGTTTGTCAATCCTTACCTTCACATGTGCATTAGATCCTCCTTATTTATCGATAGTTCTGCACATGTGCACGAAATCTTTCACCTCTTCCATAGCTTTCCCATTGAGTGTGATTGGGTTGATTTTCTGTGTTGTATTTGAGAATCTCGCTTTATTCCTTGGTCAACATATGGAGGGAAGCACGGGATACAGTGGACAGCTAGGATCCAGCAGGTCGATTTAGACTTCGCAGATGATCTGACTCTTCTATCACACAAATGCAGGAGAAGACGACCAATGTAGCAGCATCCTCAGCCACAGTAAGTCTCAATATAAACAAAGGTAAAAGCAAGACTCTCCAATACAATACAACAGGCACCGATTGAATCACGTTTGATGGAGAAGCTTTGGAGGATGTGAAAACCTTTACATATCTGGGCAGCATCATTGATGAACACGGTGGATCTGATGTAGATATGGGGGTGAGGATCGGCAAAGCAAGAGCAGCATATTTACAACTGAAGTGGATAGGACACACATTGAGGAAATCACCCAACTGCGTCACAAGGCAAGCCCCCAAATGGAATCCTGAAGGCCAAAGGAGGATAGGAAGACCAAAGAACACATTACACCGAGAAATGGAGACAGACATGAAAAGAATGAACAAAAGTTGGATAGAACTAGAAAGGAAGGCCCAGGAAAGAGTGTTTTGGAGAATGCTGGTCGGCGGCCTATGCTTCATTGGGAGTAACAGGCATAAGTAAGTAAAGTAAGTAAGCTTTACCCCTTGTATATGTTAAAGGCTACTTCAGTATATGCTGCTGCTACATTATCTGTTTTCACATGGATTGGTGTGTTTGTATGAGATAAAAGGGCCAGCTCATCTGCGAAGTCCAAATCGTCTAGTTACATGAAAACTGCCCATTGTATTCCACAAATGACTAGAATAAAATTAATTTCATATGCAATTCAGACTTCTATCGATTGATCCGCTAGTTACGAAGTCACTTTGTTTTAATATTACAGTCAAAATCTTATTTAAATATACTATTTAAAAAAACATACTAATTATAATAATGTAACGTTTTGGCTTCAATCAAAAAGGTTTGTTTTTCATTGTATTCATATAAAGTAAACTTCATTTGCATATAGATATCAACCAGGTATGAGAACAAACTACTGATCAATATTTTAGTAGCATAGAGTCAATTTACGTTACAATAAATTCATTTAAGAAAACTAGACTATCTCAATTCAAGCCTGAATGTATATTACATGTAATATGAAACTAATAATGATTTGTAAACAGAGATGGATAGTGACTGATTTGTGCCTAGTCTATACTACTTAAATGTAAAAGTTCCATATGACAGTATATATCAGTTAGTTGTTTACGAATAAATAAATATATAACGAATTTATTAAGTAAGCTATATTGATAGTTTATATCAACTTCTGATATATGATCTATATAATCAATTGACTCATGATTTCAACTATGAAAATACTGAAATCTCCACAAAACCCCTTCTGATTATAATCATATGTTCACTAGTGACTGACTTCAAGATAAATGTCCTGGAGTTCTAGTGGGAAGCAGTGACCAATGGAGTTCAACCAAGTCTGTTGTAGAGATATCAACTCACTGAAGACAATTGGTGAATAGTTGCTCAAACATCGTGGATTGGTTGAAGTTAGACATTAACACCGTTGGATGCCAGCCGGCTCAGTGGTCTATCGGTTAAATGCTCTGGCGCGAGACTGGTATATCCTGGGTTCGAATCTCGTGAGGCGGGATAGTGGATGCGCACTGTTTATATATATATATATATATATATATATATATATATATACAACGCGAATAACTATGTTTTGTGAGTCCTTGTTTTTATTATAGGTTCGAACATCGCAACGGATTCGTGAAATCTTTTTCAGATAATTCTCAATTTATGATATTATGAATTATATACACATTTATGTGACACATTCTGAAATTCCTTATCATCATTAGATTTCTAAAACATTTCTTCATTACAAATAATAACCCACAGGTTTCTGTTCCCTTTTTAGCGATGTGAACATTTCAATCTTGAATAACGGTCGTTTTCAAACCTCAAACTATGTTTGAAGCGAAAGGTACTGGGTTCGAGTCTCAGAGTGAACATCAACTCTGAGATACAAGTACATCTAGCTGACGAGTCCCAAATAGAACGAAACGCA
Organism: Schistosoma mansoni; assembly: GCF_000237925.1. NCBI lineage: Eukaryota > Metazoa > Platyhelminthes > Trematoda > Strigeidida > Schistosomatidae > Schistosoma > Schistosoma mansoni. The sequence continues at coordinate 356,670 of NW_017386048.1, forward strand.
CGTTCTAAATCCAAATACTAGCCAATATTCATCTTAACTATGTTTTTTGTTTGTTTTCTTCCAAGTAGCATTGTAGTGAGCAAGAACACGAGTGGGGACAATCGAATTTATCGTAGCACTACATTACAGAATATTTCATTAAAATATGAGGACCATATAGTGAACAGTTAATTTGCAAAATAACAATCAATTTTCTCAATTTGACTGTTTCTTCTGCAAATATCCGTCCATAGTCTCCGATTATAATTGTTCATGCATTTTTGTATTACTTGCGTGACATTCCCGTTCTCTCATTATCGATCTTCTACTGAAATACATTCAATGCTCGACCATCATTGTATACCACTTATGTGGATATCAGTAACTCACACCACAGCATGAAGTTCTCACAATTGGTATATTATAAATTGAAGTAGAAAATTTGATTTGTTTTACAAACAGTAATTAATGTTTAATGTGGAATTGGACCTTACATTGTTGTGTTGTTTTTTTAAAGATCATATGAAGTATATAAACATTAGTGATTATCAATTTTTACATATACAGATTATAAATTAAAAACATTACCTCATTTCATTTATGAAATCATTCTAGATCACGTGACATTACTTGTAACCATGGCAACATATTTCTAGTTTATTAACAAACTGTTCTGTTAATGAATTTCTCTTATTTATTTTATTGACTAAACAGATTGTGTATATCTGTAATCCTTGCAAATGATCACAGTTACATGATTTGATCCTTTCCATGTATCTCAGATATTAATGAGTTAATGAAAAATAGATAAGGCATTCTATTCTTATTCATTACTGTTACTGAGATCCTTTACAGTTAGTGTGATATTCGTAGCAAGATTGACTACACCTTATGGCTTATACACACAATTTCTTGATAGTCCATTGTTTATTAAGCAAATTAACTATCGTTGGGCACACAACCAAGTAACTGAGCTAAGGAGTTATTGAACGCCTCCCTTCATTGTTAGGAAAGGCTGCAGTCAAAACAATACACATACGCTTATATAAAAACAGTAGTGGTTGATAAGTGATTATCACCAAGGTCAAAATGTGACTCAAGAAGAATGAATAAATTGGCCTATCCAGAAGATGGAATAAGTTATTTGAGCTTTACATGGTAACCGATATTACAATATAGATACTACTTTATATTAGAATAAGGCCTGATGAGGATCTAATTGAAAACATTTTTCTGATTATATATGTTGTTCTAATTCACAGCATGAGAATTTCTGAAATTTTGTAGTTAATTGTTATCTTATTCCAATGAATACTTCGCTACGTTATGAATATTTGAAATAAACTTTTACACACTAAGCTTGAACTTCATCATGTAATTCTGTTTTCTCAAACAGAATTTATTAGTTTAAATGCAAAGATGGATGATGACTAGCAGTGGAATCTAGGACGCACGTTTCGTTCTATTTGCGACTCGTCAGCCGGATGTACTTGTATCCTTAACAACAATAGGAAAATACAAGCAATCAATATCAAGTGAATTTAGATTTTATTACTTTTCAAATACACAAATGACAAATTTTCTGTTATATCTAAAGCTTTGATTCTTACTATGCTGCGTACTACTAGACTACTTGAACCATAGAACCCGCAACGTCGTTAAGAGAGAAAACAGAAGACTAGTAAGTAGGAACTTTTATTCCCCCAAAACAGTGTCAAAGTAAAGTACAAAAATCTCATGTATTTATAGTTTTTGACTGAAAGTAAATTATCATTTCAGACAACCAATAGGCACATAGGGGTCATTCTTATCCATCCAATGAGGAAGCTACACGTCGACATTCTAGCATATTCCTCTAGCAGTGATTGGATGGAATGTCTGCGGCTCTTTCTGGGCTTTTTAAGACTTCCTAGAGTTTACCAACGAGCCATCCTTACATTTTCTTTCATTTCCATTTATATACAATATCTTTTTGGTACATGGGTAACTGAGTGCTTCAAATTAGATTTTGACAACTCATATAATAAACCGGATTTGTTTCAGTATGTATCACTGATATCATATTGATTTGATAAAAGTTTTTGAGCTTGATACAAAATACATGGACTATAAATTGTTTCTCGGGGAAACGAAAAAAGTAACGCAGTCTTAATTCACATTAGCTTTATTCAATATTATATTTTTATCACAGTATAGAATTCTCAGCACAATGTATTTCAACACGTTCCCGTTTCTTAATTCTCGATCGATTCTGACGACAAATATTGAGTGACCAACATTTAGAATTTAGCAGTTCAGTCAATCGACATCTGAATAGTGTATATTTTTTTCGCTGTATATTACCTGCCTACAACCACGATATCTCTAATTAGGCTTTTTTTAACTTTTACCACGAAAGGTTGTACACTTTTCAGAAACGCACCTAAATATGTTATGCGAATAATAGCCATAATGATTTATTAAAACAAACAAAATTAAACATTCATTTTCATTTACGTTATGACCCAGGTCCTAGGTTCGAATCTCGCGAGGTAGAGTTGTGAATGAGCACTGCTGAGGAGTCTCATGATAAGGACGAAACGGCCGTTCAGTGCTACCAGGTTTTCCATGGTGGTCTAGATTCAATTGACTCATGATCTCAACATTATAAAATTAGAACTCTTGTTGAAATATCTAGATGAAAGGAACAGGTTGCCCAAGATGTTCAAGCAGGTCACCTTTTAACTAACTATTCCGACCCCTCAAATAATTGTCAACTTTAACGATTTAATAAAATGTAGTTTATTTCCTCCAAAAAAAAACTACAGAAACAAAAGTTAAGATAGAAATAAAAATAAATTTTGATTGGTTACAACTAATCAGCAACTGTTTATTGTTTTAATGAATATTGATACCAAGTAATTAAACATATTCTGTTTTATATAAAAGGATCGATTTTCTATCAGCATAGAAATAGATGAATCCCTCATCTACATGACTGATATTACTAAAATACAAAAAAAAAATAATAAAACAGAAAAATGTTTTTATAAAGTTCACCATTAGTTATCACAATAAAGAATAATGAATAATCCATTATCAGAAGGGGGTTATGTGGAGATTTTAATAATTTTATATAGTTAAGATCATGAGTCAATCGAAGCTAGACTACCATGGAAAACCTGGAAGCACTGGAAAGCCATTTCGTCTTATTGTGGGACTCCTCAAAAGTGCGCATCTACAACCCCGCCCCGCGAGATTCGAACCCAGAACCTGAGTCATAACCTTAATGAAAATGAATGTTTAACTCATTTATAATAAATTGTATAACTAGTATTGTTGTATGTGTTACTGATGTCAACAGATATAAGTAGTATGTATCATCAGTCAAAAATGAAATGCCTGAAGGTAGAAGGTTAAGAAGATCAAAGAAAAGAGAACGAGAACAAAGAATGATTGGTATGGAAACGAAAGAACAATGAATTCTCAGATGATTGAGTGACATATTTGCAAATGAAGTATGTACTCAGATTCTATAATTTTGTATTTAAATACATTTGGTTGTCCCCAATGTTGTTTACGTTCACTATAGTATAACAAGAGTTTTCCCTTGGTTAAATATAAGATTCATAAATATGAAAGTAAGTTAAAGTTTTTAAACGCTTTCAACAACGATATCATTTGTTAGTTCTGTTAACTGTTTATAAAGAATCAACATTTTTGTTATTAGGTAGCATCCAGAGAGCGCTGTTCGTCCTACTTGACCATCTGTAATCAGTAGATTGATAAATTATATGTCGATATTTTAACAAATCGACTCCGATTTCAGGTATAATTTTGAACATTGACACATCAAGCTAATGATTCCTAAAAAGAGGGGAAAAACGTATGTTGCATTTCCCTGTTAGCTTATAAGTACAAACAGTATAGAGTCATGCTTTCAAAGAGTTCATATGTCGACAATGACTGATCAAACTCAGTTCCGAGAATGAACATAACATGTGAAGATAAAACTTGCAACAATTAAATCAACATGTAAATATGGTTTTTAAAGGTTTCTTTACATTAAAAAAATATATTACCTTCCATAATTACTTCCAACAACACAATGCCATGTACGTCCATATTTTTCATTAAATTCTCTTTTCAATGTACTAGCCACATCTTTATCATGGTGAAGAGCTCTCATTGATTTTAAACATGTTTTAATAGCATGTTCTTGCATATCTTCTGGCATTCCAGTACTTTTCACAATTACTTTCTGTGGTTCCATAATCAGTGCAATTCAAGAAAGATTGATTATTGTAGACCTATTACTGATGTATACACTTAGCAACATTCACTATCTGGCATTTATCACAATTAAAAGTAATTTAATCCAATTTAATGCTTTATGTGTACATAAGTTGATACAAGTTAATTGATCACATGTTTACTAACTATGATTACTTGGAATAGTGTAAATGGATTCTCTATGTGTAAGTGTGTGTGTGTATGTGTGTAAAACATCTTGTGAAATGTCTCTTGATATTACTAATTCAGGAATATAAACAATTTCTTAGTTTCTATGTATAAAGAATGATAGATCAAAGAAGATACAATATACAATCTTTTTTCTATGTGTAGTATTATAGCGCTTTTGTTGTATTGCCAAGACATACTTGGAAAATTCAAAATTTTTTTTAGACAACTATATTCAATTATTGACTAATGGTTTTAAAAAGAAATGTGTTTTGACAAGTTAAATCAATCAAATGAAGTTTTATTTCATTTGCCAAACATTATCCTGGTAACTAACATTGTGGTGTGGTCTACTTATATCCATATAAGTAGTATATGGTGATAGTCAGACATAGAATGTATTTTGGCAGAAGACCGATAAGGAAATAACTGAAATGAAGCGCCATTGGTAGGAAAATGCATGGAAAGGGAATTAGAGAAGATGGATTGATATTTACAGAAGAAACAGTGAAGATTAAGACAATTGATTATTATTTTTCAAATTAACTGTTTGCCGTATGGTTATCAGAATTTAGTGAGATAGTCTGTAATTTGTGTTTAAATACACTCGATTTTCCCCAACTAGTGTTCTGTTCACTATAACATTACTGCTTATACTCTTACTACTTCTACCACCACGGGATTTGAATCGACAACTGTATCTCTGTGTTAATGTGGTATAACAACTCGAACTGATGTACGTACGTACGAAGTTCTACGTTGTGACTGACTGACTGACTAACTGACTGATCCTAGTAACATATATTAATATGATTATACTAATAATATCAAAGATTATAAAGAATATATATTGTACGAAATAAACTTAGATAGCCCAATGAACATTTATGTTTGCTGTACGGTGTGTATTAATTCGTCTATAATATAGTATCTGCCGAGTTTCTGATGTTACTATTAGTTAAAGCCTAAAGAGATTTATGTGATGAATAATAATTTCGACTAAGTGTAGATTTCCCTCTTCATGTCATCTAACTTTATTTGGGCAAATGAGTAGTATTAGTAGTCTTTGCATAAATGGTGTCTCATTAATTTGAATTACGCAATATCGATCGCGAACTTTTGTCTCAAAAATAAAAAAAGATCTTGATGAATACTTGGAAAAGTTTTATGTTTACCATTGAAATGAATTTTGAGGAGTTAAAATTGCAACCTTTATCCTGTGGAACCAATGATTTTAAGGTAAAGACTATAACACTAGCGACACTTGATGAAAGTCCCATTATATCATAGATCAACTGAAATTGAAATTGTAAATCAATGGATTTATAAAACAATCTCAATCCCATTGAATACTACTTATACTGCATACAATACTATGAAGGAATGAAATTACTTACTGATGACGAAGGTCAAACTATGACAAATTAATTCTCCAGTAATCTTTAATTTCCTACTATCATTGTAGCTTTCACCGTTTGTAGTATCGGTTGTTATGTTAAGCCCATATGCCTTATTCTAACTTCTGGACAACTCAATTCACCTATCCATCATAAGTCATGTTTTCACCTTGTCAGTTATCCACTTATTAACCCTGACCATTTTTATATGATCGTAGATAGTGTGTACACTTCTTATCCTATTTAACACATGTCTGTCATTTATTCTTATCTGACTATAAATATTGATTAACGCTTGGTAAAAGTGAGTTGGCTTATCCGCCAACTCCAATGCGTGTCACTTCTACTTCGCTCGCTGATATTTGCTCATGTGCTTATAACTTTCTGGTCTGTGTCATTTGTCAATAAAACTGTAGTTGTCGCTTCTCTTTGTCTTCTGATTTTATGCACCGTTAAGATTTGTATTATAACGGTTAGTGGAGGTGGGCGATTAACGAAGCACGGCACTACATGTTCATAACATAACATTTCACGTATATAACAAACACTAAATTAAGTATTGTTATTTCATTTTCACGTAATAAATAATCTATTGTTCAGCTACTTTTCTGTGCAAGTAAAGCTTTTTATATAGTCTTACAGTTTATACTTCTATAATACACTCAGAATGGATATTAAAACTAGGATGGAAATCTTCAAAACATCACTTCAATTTATGGCACATTGATATCAATCAGTGAATCAATAAACTCAAGTGTTTTCAACGACAAGTTACTGATTATAGGTACCAACTTGTAGGTTAATAATCTATGAAAATTCTGTAAACATTAAAACACCTTTGTTGTTACAGTTAGTAGATCAACATTTTTATCTTTATTCAGCTATTGAAGTCCAGATTTTAATGTGATCAAAGCTTTTTGATTAAAGTAAATATTTTAATGGATCAAAATCCAATATGTTAAGTTTCATAAAAAGAAATAGACCCTTCAAATCATAAGATATTTTGAATCATTTCTATACGGATAAACGTTTTATTCAACAAGGTATATACATATATAGTGTGTGCTGCTTATGTCAACATAAGTAGTATATAACGTCAATCAGATTTGAAATGACTGACATCAGAAGAGAACGGGAACAGAGAGTAGGTGTTGTGACAATGAGGGGACGATGAAGTTCGAGGCATTTGATGAAGGATTTACAAATGAAGTAATGAACGTATAGTTTTCATTTTTACCGAAGAACTTTGTAGTAAAATATATATTGGTTGTCCCCACTTGCGTTTTCATTCATAGTACGTATACAAATGTTATAGTTTAAATATGTCAACTCTTTCTATACAAGGTGTTAATTGGAAAATTTTTACAAGTCTTTTATTTGTCAAATACATTTAAGCTCCATATTCAATGTTCATAAATCTTGATTAAATTTGTTAACTTACAGAAGCAAGTGGTTATCAGCTTCTGCATCAATAGGCCTCAAGATACACAAAGGAAAGTACAAGATTCTCAAATACAACACGGAGAACACCAACTCAATTACACTTGATGGCGAAACTCTGGAAGACGTGGAAACATTCACGTGCCTGAGAAGCACTATTGATGAACAAGGAGGATCCGATGCAAATGTAAAGGCTAGGAATGGCAAAGCAAGAGCAGCATTTCTTCAATTGAAGAATATATGGAACTCAAAACAACTCTCAACTGATTTCAAAGTCACAATCTTCAATACGAACGTCAAGACAGTCAGTCCTACTGTACGGAGCTGAGACGTGGAGAACTACTACATCCATCGTCAGAACGGTACAAATATTTATAAACAGTTGTCTACTCAAAATACTCAACATTCACTGGCCAGATACTATCAGCAACAGCGTTTCATGAGGGAAGACAAACCAGCTTTCAGCTGAAGAGGAAATTAGGAAAAGACGTTGGAAGTGGATAGGACTGTTATAACGTATGCGTTGCCCTCCTAATATATATGAACGTGCAATTAGAGAGGAGTGGATTTATTGATCGGAGCGATGATACATCAAATCGTACGAGCAGTCTTGGGTGCTATTCGGTCCTTCCTATCTGCCTAGCCCAGCCAGTTAAGTCCAGAACACAAATAACAGCCTCGGCATTATGAATCATTATTCACAGGTATACTGGGTTTATATACTAACCAAACAGACCAAATTATACCAAAAAATAGAAAAATAACATTTGTACAATAATTGGTCAATGTGGCTGTGGATAGGGGGAAAGTAATCAATAATAATAGTTCAAAGGCCAAAATAAGGGTTATGATAAGAGGAACACGAATACGATTAGGTCAGTTATTTAACAACTACACAATGGGAAATAGGCATATTACATTTGTCCATAAATAGACCTCAGATTTACCATTCATAATTCACCAGGGGATATAACACCTCTCCTTTTTGAGAAATCCGGAGTTGATATCCGGATTTTAAATTTCTCGAATTCCTCCTCCCTCACGAAAGACTGTTGGATCCTCATATAGCCAAGTTACTATTAATGCGATATGTTTGTCACATTTAACAAGGAATCTATTAGAACTGACGAGATCATGAGGATCGACGACAATTGATTTGAGGTCACCAGCTTTCGATTCTTGTGAAACAGTTTGCTTGAAATTTTTCGGAACCTCATTGGCAGATAATGAATCATAATCAGTAGATTCTTGATTATCATTTAATGCATCTGACATTTTTCTCTCATTTTCATAAGAGAGTTCAACAGGAACATATGAATCATCAAAATAATCTAAATCTGGCAGAACAATTACAGAATTTTGATCATTAGATTCGTTAGAAACATTTTTCGTATCATGATTAGTTTCATTTGGCACCACTGTATTCAATATACTGCTCGATTTGTTTGCCGTTTCTTCGTGGGCGGGTACTGCAGCAATTTCATGAGCATTTAGCAAAACATTGTCTTTCTGTAAACAGGTTGATCCACTGTTTGCACGTCCGTTTTCGGGGTTAATAGGACTTGGACCGTGTATAGGACATGTCTCTGAAACAGACAGTACCGGACTACTGGGCTGATCATGTAGGACTGCTACTGCTGCATTTAAATTACTGTTTTTCGCGGATTCATTGAGGCTTTCCTCTGTATATTCATTTGTTCTGCAATCGACTTCCAGTTCTGTACGCAATTTAGAAATCAATGCGTCAACTTCCGTTGCACCCCCAAAGCATAGGTGATTCAGCAGCTTCGCGTGTAACTTGTCAATGAAATCCGACTGACTCTTTTTAAAACGCTGCTCTTGTCTCTGGATTAGCAACTGAAATTGATCGGAAGTTAAAGCCATTTTTTTACCCCGTCGCCAGGTGTTATAACGTATGAGTTGCCAGTTGTTATATCGTATGAATTGCCCTCTTAATACATAAACGTCCAATGATACATAAATTACGTACGAGCAGTCTTGGGTGCTATTCGGTCCTTCCTATCTGCCTAGCCCAGCCAGTTAAGTCCAGAACACAAATAACAGCCTCGGCAATATGAATCATTTAATAATAAAGGATTCATAACGCATACGTTATAACAAGGACATACATTAAAGAAATCACCAAACTGCATCACGAGGCAATCCCTAACTTGGAATGGTGAAGGGAAGCGGAAAAGAGGAAGGCCAAAAACATATTACGTCGGGAAATAGAAGCAGATATGAAAAAAGGATGAATGTTAACTGGAAAGGACTGTCCAGGCAGAGTTGGATAGAGAATGCTGGTGTGCGGCCTATGCTTCTCCACGAGGGGTAACAGGCGTAAGTAAGTAATTAAATAAGTAATTTCCTGGTCATGTTCCATTGAATCATTTACTTATAACTCTACCCTACTTATTGTCCTTTTTTATAATTTAAACCTACTATGTAAAAATAAATGTTTTGATTTTGTTCTAATATTTTCTCTACAGAGATTATTTAAGTAACTTATATTTAATAAATATATACACAAAGTTACCTAATATTCTGATTGCAAACAGTTACCATGATTGCATTACCAATGGTTGTATTATGTCTTCCATTTCGTATTATGTACATATGTATATATAGATTACATATGTAAATTTGATCTTTCTAGTCTACATATTCTCATATAGTTTGTATGTGTATTTCATTCAACCAATCTTTTATTCATTTGAATTCAATCAAGTTAAATCATGGTAACATAAGATGCGAAGACATTATTCATTTAGTTGAAGTTATGTTACTAAATTAAACTTTGTACTGTTTCGGGTCAGTACAAATCAACATACTGTCTATACACATGCATATATATATACATATATAAGTATGTTCCTGTAGTTAATAGGAGTCTTATTTTACATTACCCTATAGTTCTTATTATCTTTGAATATTCAATTGTTTCAATATAATATGGAATGTAAAAAAGCCGTTGTTAAAAATGCTGATATGTCTGATGATATGCAACAATGCGCAGTGGATACAGCTGCTCAAGCAATGACTGAATATAGTATTGAAAAAGATATTGCAGCTTATATTAAAAAACATTTTGATAAAAATTATGGTCCAACATGGCATTGTGTTGTAGGTAAAAATTTTGGAAGGTAATTATTGATAACATGTTTATTCATTTTCGATGGGATTCTTTTTAATCGATATTGTTTGATTACACTATATGAGATATTGCATAATGCTTTATGAGATAATCATTTATTGTAGTAGGTAATTTAAGTTGTACTACGTTGCAGGAGGTGAAACTAAGTAAATATCGATCACGAGAATCGATATAATCTTTCATTTTGCTATGATCGGGTATATGGTTCATGAATATGCTACTATTGAATAATTCAGTATTAAATGAACTAATTATCTAAAAGTAAGATTTTGTGTTAAATTTTCTCAACAAAATTAGATTTTAAATAGTTGAGATCATGAGTCAATTGAAGCTGTCTCGTCCTGGTATGAGACTCCTCAGCAGTGAGCGTCGACGATCACGCCTTACGAGATTCGAACCCAGGATCTATCGGTCTCGCAAGAGAACGCTTAATCCCTAGACCACTGAGCCGGCCGGTAACCAACGGTGTTAATGTCTAATTTCAACCAATCCACGAAATTGAGCAACATTGTCTTCAGTGAGTTACTATCTTACAACAGACCCGGTTGAACTCCACTGGTCACTGCTTCTCACTAGAACTCCAGGAACTACTTATATTGTTAGGATCAGAATGAGTTTATTTTTGACAAATCCATCAAAAAATTAAACGGAAAACAGAGCAACTAAGTCTAAATTTCTAACGTCATTTCATAATAAATATATTTTTTGTTATATTCTAATTAGTAGAAAAGTTTTATTTTTTCTCTGAAGTAGTGACTTACATTAAGTTACGAAACGTCCGAAATACAATTTTTCTATTCATTAGAATATAACGAAAAATATTATTTTCGCTATTAACTTTCTACCGAATACTCAATTCAGTCGGAGCTATCAAGTCTAACTTTGGCATTGATATCTATAAACTTACGTCATTTAGTTTCAACTAATATATATCTTAATTTTAAATAATAGCTGCCTTACTTACGACTGTTATCCTTCGTGGAGGTGTATAGGTCGCACAACAGTATTCTTCATCAAACCCTGTTCTGGGCATTTCTTTTCAGTTCTTTCCTAGATAGCTGCCTATTCTAAATAATTTTATTAATAATTTTAATTGTGAATATGCTTACTTTTTTCAACAATACTCACTTACGCCTGTTACCCCCAATCGAATATAGACCGCCGACCAGCATTCTCCAACCCACTCTGTCCTGGGCCTTCCTTTCTAGTTCTGTCCAACTTTTTTGTTCATTCTTCTCATATCTGTCTCCATTTCTCGGTGTGATGTGTTCTTTGGTCTTTCTCTTTTTCTCTGACCTTCAGGACACCATGTGAGGGCCTGCCTTGTGACACATTTTTTCAATAGTACTATCTAGTAAATTGTTTTTTCTTTAATAAATACAATAATTCCTTAGTAATAAGGAGTTCATCTAATAATGATTTACTGAATTAGATTATACAAGTTAGTGTGTTTTTATCAAGCTTGTTTTCAACGGGATCGGGTTGTTGACTCTATGTCTAAACCTCTTTTTTAACTCCAGCTTGAAATCGGCAGCAACCCTAGAAGGGTTACAAGTGGAGTTAAATTACATTGAGTTAACTTTTGATCATAATCTGGGAGAATTTTTTTTCTTTTTTATATATATAATATTCAATAAACCATATTATTATTGTTATATTTATTTTAATTAATTATTCTTTCATAATTGAAAGCGTGAGTCAATTGAAACTAGACCACCATGGAAAACCTGGAAGCACTGGACGGCCATCCCATCCTATTGTGGGACTCCTCAGCAGTGCGCATCCACGACCACGTATCGCGAGATTCAAACCCAGGATCTACCAGTTTCGCGCCAGAGCACTTAACCCGATAGACCACTGAGCTAGCATCCGATGGTGTTTATGTCTAACTCCAACTAATCCACGAAGTTAAGTAACTGTTCGCCAATTATCTTCAGTGAGTTCCTATCTCACAAAAGACGTGGTTCGAACTCCACTGGTCTAGCTTCAATTGATTCACGCTTTCAATTATGAAAATACTAAATCTCCACAAAAAATCCCTTTCTGATAATAATTATTCTTTATTTTTATAGTTACGTTACACATGAAACCAATAATTTTATTTATTTCTACTTACAAAATGTTGCGGTACAATTATTTAAATCAGGATAAATAATCAATTAAATCAATCAAAAAATTCAATGCACATATCAAATTGTTTACTTCAATTAGTAGAAATTTTTTGTTATTGGTGATCATTTTTTCAAAAACAAAAAAAAAGAAAAAAAGAAAAAAAGAAGGAGAAGAAGAAGGAGAAAAAAAAGAAAAAAACGGTTTTAATTCATTTTGTATACATTAATATGATTAAATTAATAATTCATAAATTTGTTTTTATGTCATACTTACTTACTTACTGACTTACGCCTGTTACCAATCGTGGAGGAGCATAGGCCGGTCACCAGCATTCTCCATCCAACTCTGTCCTGGGTAATCCTTTCTAGTTCTTTCCAGTTGTTATTCATCCTTTTCATAGAAACTATGAATAATGTAATTTAATAGTTGAATTTTTAAGTTGAATAAAGCTAGAATACCATGGAAAACTTAGAAGTATTTGACTTCTGTTTTGTCCTAGTATTTATTATTTATTTATTTGAACACATAAATATTGGTACAAAGGGGAAACGAATAGATATGCGCCTCACAAATCTTATTTGATTTGTGTGAAGGCTGTGATACTGCGCAGGTGCACAAACTGAAGCAGATGGTTTTCTTAGGGGTCACACCCAGAGCCTTTGACCTAAAGGTCTAACCCACAAGGCAGTGGAGCATCGTGAGGTGATGCAGTCCCATGGTAGCCCGTGACCAACGATTAGTTCATACGCCATTTGTTCCATCACGATACTGGAGCCCATGTTCACCATTGGTTTGGAATCAGGGTTTCCAACTCCCATAGGTGGACTCGATGTGTCCACCAACCCGGTTAAAGCACCGGACATTCGCTTTTTGTCCTTTCAATTTCGTAAACGACAATAGTGCCACGAGAAGGCAGTGAGTGGGACTTTCCTGGCAGAGGCTATATACGCGTGGTCATGTGAGAGCATTTTGAGAGGGAGAGTGGACTCTCCCCACTCCCGACCAGGGCAGCATACAGCAAGAAAGGAGTTTATTTTGGCTATTTGGTAACTGAGGAAAGAATTAAACTGCTCAAACAGAGGGTTTTTGATCCCACAAGATATGAGTTTGGTTATAAGAAGCTGGAGGTTAATCATACCAAAAGCTTTAGAAATATCAGGGTAGCACTAAGACTAGATATCCTGGGTTACGTAGAACAAAGAATAAACGGAAGAAGTCAAAGTTCCAGGTCATACAAAATCAAATTTAGGGAAGCTATGTTGAGAATCAAGATAATTTTTTAGTAGGTATATAGTTGGAGAGTTAGTCACCAACATTTTTTCCATTATGTTAGAAATAACTGGAGTAATGTTTATGGGTCGGTAATTGTTCATTTCAGTCTTATTGCTAGATTTGTGACGTAGTATGATGTACGCTGTTTTCCAACAGTAAGTGTAAACAACTCAGAAGTAGTGAAATATATGATGCACCATATTTGTGGAGAAAGGATGAAATCCTGTCTACTTTATGACGGCTTGGGATTATAAGGGAGCTTATAGCTTTACTAATTTCTAGATAATTAGAAGAATAGATTTTATGGAATTACTAGTCACATATACGACTCTTGCGCCGGTGCCAATTCTAAATTCATTATTGTTTGCAAACATACCACTGGAAAAGTTTGCAATGACTTTAAAGTCGTTTATAAATGTGCCATTATGCAGAATGTACGGTTTTCAGTTTATTGGTAAGGAGAATTAATTTTTATGTTTCTGAGCTATTTTTCAGTGCTAATAAATCCTCATTGATGATTTTTAACCTATGCTTTTCTTTTATTTGGCCAAAAAGTATAGTTATTTTTGCAACTGCTGTGAAGTCGTTCGACTTAAAGTAACGTTTCTGCAGGCGTTTGAATTTATTACGATGTTTAGCTGATATAAATAATACGTTAGGATTACCGATTCTCCATGCTTTAAAAGGTTCACATGAATCCGAACACGAGTCAGTGATCTGATAGGCATTCATAAAACCATGAACTGAGAAGAAGATATCTCATTCTGATTATCTTACCAGGGAATGCACGAAGTCCCAGTCAGCATGTTTATAATATCTATGTTGACTACGTTTTTGTATGGCATGGTTATAAAAAGAACAGATTGGCAGAAAGCCAACTACAATTTTATGATAACCACTTTCAAATTCATTGAATACTTTTATCGATAATGTAATGATTTCTCCACAGAATATCAGATCTAGCATATCATCATGTCTTGTTGGGGTACGAACCATCTGTGTCCAACAATGCATGTTAATTGTTGCTAAGACCTCACTATCACATAACTCACCGCTACCAGTATTCCCTTTGCATTGACATTTAGAGCGTATGCATTTATAAATCCATTAAAAATAATATCATTCATATTAGTCGAAGTGTCAGGGGCTCTGTATACACATCCAAGGAGTAGACTATGATTCTGAATGTTGACTGATACTCTAGACACTGCCTTAAACTTTTTTTAGTTGTTAGGCTATCCAAGGCATATATAAGACAAATATGGCCAAAATTGATAAGTTTGATCATCCAAAGAATACTTTACATCACATACTATCTTAATTTAAACAACCACGGAGCATTAGACAAGTTTTATCGTTTACATCTGTAATGGTTTAAATGTTGTGTAAGTATTGCCAAAAATTTTTTCTACTTTTATGCTAATAACTTTAATAACCATTTGCAACTGTTTAATTTATCTACTTAGTTCTAAGTGTTTGGTAAATTGTGAGATGGGATGTTTAAGTGGTTTTTGGGGATAAAAGCTTCAACTACTTATAATACAACTATAATATCAACAATTCTATTAAGTGATTTTCTACATAAATGGATGGATAAATAGACCGTTAGACATTCGAGCGTTATGAACATTGTTGATCAGTTCCATATAAGGATGAGATTTCTCTCCACTTCTTGGTTTGCAATAGTACACTAAATACAATCATTTCGTGTTTAATATACTGCCTGTAAAATAACATAACCCTCACAAAGCCACTTTATCGACTATATAAATACAACTTGAAAACAAACAACTGGTAATCATCATTTCAACTGTTGCCGACTGTCTACTTGTTTGTTCATTAAGTAATTCAAAAATAGACCTAACTACTTTACCAGTATAGCCAATAACTTGACTGTATTTTACTCATAAAATTGATACATTTTTAATCTCGGTAGACAGTGTGTGAATTTTGCTACAATGTAGTCACGATACATTAGAGCAAACTAAATACTGTATAAATGAACAGATACTTTTCACGAGATACTTATTGTCTATTATCCTATTTTCTATAGTAAAGATGGTGAAGAGTTTTCATCTCAAACAGAGTATTTGAATTCCTACTGAATAAAACATAATGTATATGGTGGAGAAGATTTGTAGCTCAGGTGGATGATTTTGATGTAGGTTTGTTCGCTGAGCTGGATGGTTTGGTCGTGGAGCTTTCATCGTCCTTCTGAACGACATCATCAGCACAAACTTCGGGTAGAAGTATATATACTCGTTAATTAATGTTGTTAAATTAAATGATGTTAAAGTTCAAAAAAGAATTATAATGTCTCATTTAAATATGAGACTCCTAGAAAGTGTGTACTCACGACATCCTCGATTGATTGAACACAAGTTTTCATTCGGTTTCCAGATTGTATCAACACTTGACCTAACCATATCAAAATACAACTAATCTTTACAAATCTCTAAATCAAATTAATTGATCATTTAATGTCAAAACTGTGAAATAAAGAAGGCATGTAGATAAAGTTGATGTTACATTTTAATCAACTCACCTAGTAGATTAGTTCAACTCAGTCATAATTTAATTAGGTAAAAAATTACATTATAGTTGAATACATTTAATATGTCGATTCTTAGATTGGTGATTACTTATGTTTGACTGACTATAAATCACTAGTTTCCTGCGGCTTCGTAGAATATCAGAGGTTAATACAGTATGATTCAGCTTGTTATCAAAACTGCTAGGATTAATCATAACTATAGACTGATGAAAACATTTTAGAAATCATTTGGAAAATTAAATTGGTTACTTATTCTCTGAAGAAGTGACTTACACTAAGTGACAAAATGTCTGAAAATCTAATTTCTTCACTTATTAGGATATTACAAATATTATATAGTTGAGATCATGAGTCAATTGAAGCTAGATCACCATGGAAAACCTGCAAACACTGGACGGCCGTTTCGTCCTATTGTGGGACTCCTCAGAAGTGGTCTAGCTTAAATTGTCTCATGATTTCAACTATATAAAATTACTAAAATCTCTACGAAGACCTATTCTGATATTACAAATATAATATTTTCATTTATAACATTCTACTCAATGCTTAGTTTATTTGAAATTATCAAGTTAAACTTTGATAATGATACCCACATCTGATTGGAATAGTGAAGACAGGTGAATCAAACGAAATTTGTAAAAATTTATATATACGATTACAATACTTAGTTATTGATAAAGTTTTTTTTCTCTGAGCTGGATGGTTTGGTTATGAAGCTTTCGTTGTTCTTCTGAAAAATATCAGCAGCACAAATTTAAGGTAGAAGTGAATTGTTCGAATTTCTCCATATATAACTCACAGCTTAACCTGTAGACCTCAATTTTATATGGTTATTTTAAGCTTTAATCTATTATTGTTTACCTCTTTATATTGATTGTATCTTCCATTGATTTGATTCTTGATCTTGTATATGTATAGGATTTTTCTGAACTCTACCAAAATCATCCAGCTGAGTGACACATGTTCCCCGCCATCTCACAATAATCAGTTCATGAAAAGGGATAAATTAAAAATATAAATCTGATACTAGTTTAATTGTATTTTATATAGTGTCAATAAAAATTATTATTTTTTTACATTCACTTGATGTTGTTTACTTGTATCCTCACATTATTATTTAGGACTGCAACTGGTCAGGCTCTTATTGGCATGTGTATACTGTGCGTATTGTCTCGATATTGCCTTAATTTACAAGCATTATAAACAAAGATGGATAGTGACTAGCAGTGTAAACTAGGACGCGCGTATCGTCCCGTTTGGGACTCGTCGACTGGATGTACCTGCATCTCAAAGTTGATGTTCACTCTGGGACTCGAACTCAGTACCTTTCGCTTCAAACGCCATCGCGTTATCCACTCAGCTACTGAGTCCTGATAGCCCCTTACTTGTGCAATGGGGTGAAGTTTAAAGTCACTTGGTATTGTTCGTCTGATTGCTTAAATACATTCGATTGTCCCCAGTCGTGTTCTGTTCACTACAATATGTGCATCCTGTTAGGACTGCATCACGACTGCATCATCACGATAGGCAAGCCCGATCACCACGTTAAGGTGGTAGCAAAGGTCGGGTCACTAAATTCTAGTCTGAGCCATGTTAGTAGATGCAGACTACTTGGTTGGGGTCCGCGTGACTATATTAACCAATGGTTGGAGACTGTATGACATGGCTCAGAATCGATCAAAGTGGTGTAGGTTTATAAACTCTTTGTCTTCCCTTAAGCCGTGAGATTAAAATTGCTTCATATCTTTCTTTATGTACTATATCCTCATATACAACCTGTCTTTTACATATTACCACCATTAAATTAACTACCTCTATGAATTTGGCGTTCATCTTGTTGTGCTAATGAGGTATGGTAACTTGGACCGATGCATATATGTGCCTGGTCGTACGTTGTAGCTGACTGACTGACTGATTTAAAACTTTCAATTTGATTTGAATGTATGCTACGGTATACTGATATGTTTACTTATTAAATCATAACCATCACGAATTTTTTTATGTTATAAGTTCATTTCGATTTTGATATAACACACGTTTGTGAGCATTTGAGATGAGAAACTAACGACATATATTGAATTTATGCAGTTCTGTCCAAATTATTATTTTTTCTCTCTTACTTACTTACATACGCCTGTTACCACAAATGGAGCATAGGCCGTCGACCAGCATTCTCCAACCTACTCACTCTGTCATGCGTCTTCCTTTCACGTTCTATCCAATTTCTGTTCATTCTTCTAATATCTGTTTCAATTTCTCAGAGTAATGTGTTATTTGGTCTTCCTCTTCTCCTTTGGCATTGAGGATTCCATGTGAGGGCTTGCCTTGTGACGCAGTTGGGTGTTTTCCTCAATGTATGTTCTATCCATTCATTCTCTCTGCAAATACTGTAATCTCTAATCATTATTGATATTTTGTTGGTTATATCATCATTAAACTGTACTGTGTACATCAAACAGACTAGTTAATAATAATAATAACACTGCCCTTTAGTTGAAAAACAAATATTTATACAGTTTGTACGAAAACAATGAAAGCCGAACAAGAGTTCATTTACAGGTTAGCGTTTCCGTACGGTATGGAGCAATCATCAATATTATAGATGATCAGTTATTGTATTAAATTAATTTTCTTTGGGAACTTAATCATCATTTGATTGAAAGCGACTTTTAATAGATATCCGTAAGCAAATTCAAAGGTAAATGAACAATACGATATAAAACTCAAAGTCTCCCAGAGTGTCGACTCAAAAAATTAGATGGTAATAAGGTTTTTCGATAAACATTTCAATAGCAACTCTCCAACAATCAATTTCGATTATGGTTAAATTTTGTTAAGCCCTTTTATTAACTTACTTAACAGACAATATTATTCGAACAGTAACAGTTCGCATATTCTTTGTACTATTATGATCACTATCTTATTTGTATAAACGTGTAAGATTGATCACATAACAGACTCTAGCTAAGATGTTGATAGCTTAAATATCTCTGGATGTGTCATTCTCTTCCACATGTATATATGTACTCGAATCCTATTATTAGCCTTTGACTTTCCTAGCTGCGTCTTAATTGATTTGACTATAAAATTATCTTTATATTTGCTTGCATACACACATTCGCCTCCCTGCTTGAAACTCGTTCGATGTGTTTGTAGCTTTGTAATTTGTGCTATCCGCTAATAAACTGCAGTTGCCGCTTCTTATTGATTGATTAACGAAACAAAGCCACTACAGAGTTAATCTCGACATACAATAAATATACAAAGAGGCTAGTTAAATAATCTCGTGTCACTTGATGAAATTATGTTTAGAATACAGTAATTTACTACTCTTTAAATGTAATGCTAATCATATCTATTTGAAAAAAATCCTACTATTAACAATAACGAAATTTAAGGAACTTATCTTTCCCAATTATGTTGAATGTAAATTATAGATAGTACTTTCATAAAATCAAATGTCTCACGTCTTCTGTACTAATTAAATTCTAGTGGTGTAAACGGAAATTTTGATTTGAAACACCGTATTAGCTAATTAATAACCGTGCTTCCAGGTTTTCCAAGGTGGTCTAGCTTCAATTGACTCATGACCTCAACTATAAAATTACTAAAATCTCCACAAAACCCCTTTCTGATAATGATCATATGTTCACTAGTGACTGGCTCCATGAGGTATTTCCTGGAGTTCTAGTGAGAAGCAGTGACCAGTGGAGTTCAACCAAGTCTGTTGTGAGATAACAACTCACTGAAGATAGTTGGTGAACGGTTGCTCAAACTTCGTGGATTGGGTGAAGTTAGACATTAACACCGTTGGATGCGGGCTCGGTGGTCTAGAGGTTAAGCGCTCTCGCGCGAGACTGATAGGTCTTGGGTTCAAATCTCGGGATCGTGGATGCGCACTATTGAGGAGTCCCACAATATGACGAAACGGCCATCCAGTGCTTCCAGGTTTTCCATGGTGGTCTAACTTCAATTGACTCATGATCTCAACTATATAATCAATAACTCTTTAGTCTGTCACATCAACATTACTTTAAATTTATGTAAACGAATTTACTTATTATTTCAATCACCGTTTTTTAACCTTTAATTTGTTAATACTGGCTAAATAAAACCATTTCATAGTGACACTCCTTACACAAATTAATTCAAAAGTAAAATATTATTCTATATATCTGTCTGGTATATATACCGAATATACTTGAAATAAATGATTTGCATAGCAGAAGCTGTCATTGGTATTCTGGACTCAATTGGAAGGGCTAGATGGACAAGGGATCAATAACAAAATCATCACTAAATAATCATCCCTTGTTCATACAATCAAGAAAGATTAACGATAAATGAACACTTTGAATACTGCGTAGTTGAAAGCATGAGTCAATTGAAGCTAGACCACTTTGAATACTGATTATTAATACTTTTAATTAGTGTATTTATTATAAGAATGAACCTTGTTCGATTAGTGGAATTCAGATATATCTTACTAAAATGTATTATTGTGCATTCTGACACGCTACTTAGTCATTTATACTTGAATTGATAAGATGCATAAATTTGTTTTTTATTGGAATATTAGTAATATATAATTAGATAATCTCAAAAATTTAAATAAAGCTGACTAAAATGGCATTCAGTCTTAACTGAAAGACCTAATTAACATTTTAGTAACTTGGACTCAGTTTACAAACATAAATGAATTCATGTGGGTGAATATTAAATCACAGAACAAAACATTGGTTATTGTGAATTGTTAATCGACAGTTCAGTCTTTAATGACGGTTAGTAATGAAGTGGCCTTAAGTGACCCTTCTGTTAATCAACAAAGAAATTTGCATTCACACACATGTACATTAGTGTTAAGAAATGTGCATAAGCTCAGGTGTAATCAGATGGAGTAGAGATGAAGAGCATTGTTTATGTAAGTAACTCTCACGTTCACTTTATACTTACAAAATAAACAACATAAATTTGATTCTGAAATCGATTGCATTGATTTTGTTGTATGGGCCAACACTGATTAAAATATAAGGGATAATACCTAAAAAAGTGTCATCATAATAAAATTCATACGAGTGACGTAAATAAAATGAAATTACAGAAATTCACTTTCATGCGAATTCGGAAGAATAACTCGACAAACGATAAAGACGTTCACTTCATTACTTATTAATATTTGACTATCACAACTTCAGATGTGTGAGGTAGAATGTACATTTGTTTCGCGATTCTCAAAACGGATTTACTAACGAACTAAAATCAGCTGAGAACTTTGGACAGACGTGAAACTTGAAGGATATTTCACAGAAATAAAAAGTCGTTTCAATGAATACTCACGATTCCGCACTCCCAGACACAGAATATTCGACCTTCAAGTTAGGACAATGCTCCACATCCCAAATTCAGTCAATTAGCAATCCAATTACCTGGATCCTCTCTTTTCAAAATGAATCATGAAGGTCTTTACGTGAACAGATTTCGCAAAGTTATCGGTTTATAAAATCGATCAATATGTGTATTTTGTAGTAGAGATTGAGCATTTCATGCGTTTCTGAAAAGTACACCTTCATGTGTATTGTAGTGGATCTAACTTTGCATGTTTGAAGTTTTCAAACGACTTTACCGACGGTTTAAATTCAAAATGCCATTCAAGTTACCTGAATAAGTATAACTATGTTTATTTCTCCATCATTTAAGCGACTCCGAACAGCACATCACTAACTTTACTGTTACTGCCTTCAATGGTTCACGCTGATAACTTGATAACATTTGCGATGTACGTAGTACCATGCAAACGATCCAACATGAACTCAACAAGGTAGAAAACTGGTGTAAGCGCTGAAGACTGGAGCTGAACATACAGAAATGCGGATAGTTATGTATTGGAGATACGTCTCTCAAAATAAAACTAACATATAACAAGAACACCTTGCCCAAACCCTCATCACTAACTGAACTACGGGTACATTACTCATACAGCCTTGACTTTCCCGAACATATCTCAACCAAAACTTTTAAAATGCGGAAATTCCTTGGCTTCATTCTTCGTAACTTTTTTCAACATTAAACTAAAATCATTCTTTACAAGGTATGTGTAAGACCTGTCGTTCAATACTGTACGTCCCTATCTTCCAACTTACGCTTATTCAATTTACTTATGTGGAAAGAATGCGACGAGATTTCACCCACAAAATACTTAAGACAAACTCACTCATTGACTACAGTTCCTAATGCCATGTCCCAGGAAAAGACCCCTCTGAAAAGTAAGGCTCAGGCCCAATTCGATTCCCTACCTCAAACTTCTCAAAAAGCTTACTCCACTTGTAATATGGTTCATGTCCAAGGCCCACATGTATTTGACTTTGGAGATAAAGTATCCACGATCAAAGTTGAAAAGTGCAGATCAAAAGCTTGGAAAAACTTCCTCATCAAGTATGTGTTATTATGGGACGGTCTTTCCTATGAAATACGTATGGCGGGTGAATTACATACCTTCCCAGGACTTCTTGATGAAGCCATCGCTTGCACTGGTCTAACACGATCGAACGCATCTGTGTCCCACTCTGACATCATAGGCCCTCTACATGCATAGACCAACCCAGACTCTGAGTTCAGTTTGCTTCACTGTCCTACTTCTCAGTTGCTAACTCGGACTTTTACACTAGGACCGTGCGGCTAGCATCTGATGAAAAAAAATTAACTAGAAAGTATTCAGACAATAAAAGACATAGTTATTAGTTTTATCAATACTTTACTCTTTTGATGCACTTTCCGTTCTAATAAACAGCCTTCCTTTTTCTGACTTCGACTTCCCTTCCATCATTTGAACCTACTCCATCTTGTTTAATATCGTAACTCATTTTTCTTTACTACCACATCCTCTCATCTGGAGGTTCTAGTGACATTTCACCCTGGCAACAAGAGCTAGTATGAATTTAACCTATCAATTTATCATACCTCTTGTAGCTGTAAATAATTCCCCAAAATCAATAGCTCTCTAAGTGTTCGACATTGGATGCTGACCACGTTGTTTAAGTGGACTTGTTTAACTGAAGGCTTTCGGTCATGCATCCGTACCAGATCACGTTTCAATTCGGCGTGGGACACAGCTCCTACGTTTCAATAGTTAGCTAAGAACGAACGCCTCTCGATATATTGGTAACGTATCAAATATATCTTTCCTACCTCTTCTCGTCTGACTTCTGATTTCTATCGAGCGTAATAAGGTTTCGAAAATAGAAGGTACTACTGGTAGCTAATTGTCAAATTAGAACATCAGTCGTATCCTCAGTGGTGAGCCCGACGTGATCTGGTACACCAAGCCAATAAACTGTGAGTCTGTTCCATTTTGGAATATTATTATTCATTGTTATTCTATATTTGAATTTTATATATTGTGATATACTTTTTTTCGCAAGTTTTTCCCGGATATATTTTAATTAGACATTTTTCGTTCCCTATATTACTATGACGGAACACTCACCTAAGGTTTTTAAGTTAAAATCTATTTCCCCAACTTCGATTCAGTTAACGCCATTTTGGCCTGACAATATTGAGTCCTGGTTCTTCTACGCAGAAGCTGATTTTTGCATGCACGGAATCACGGACTCGCGCACACGATTCCTCGCTGCAGTTAAGGCGTTACCGCGCGAATTTAACAGGTACGTAACACCTAGTATGTTTACTAGTGATGTTCCGGAACCTTACGAAACTCTCAAACGGTCGATTTTAAAACGCGGAGACCTAACTGATCGACAACGGTTAGACCAACTCCTTAACAATATCGACCTGCAACATGCTTCTGAGACAGACATGTTGCTAAGAATGAGAGAGGTTATTGGCCAACGAACTTTCGATGATGGCCTATCCAGACAACTTTTCTTGTCTAAACTTCCTCAACAGGTGCAAGCAGTTCTCGCCTCGTTTCAAAACAACGCCGTAGACGAGCTGGCTGCACCTACTAATGCCGAGGTCTTTTCAGTCAAAGAAAAACCTCAAGCGACCCCGAATGACATTACCGAACTATGTCATACACTGACACGCTATCTTAGATTTCGTAATGACCGTAGTCGGTCAAACTCTCCACGTAGGAGCGTTTCACGTAGGCGACTGATGCTGGTATCACAACCAGCACGGTAAATCCTCTAGAAATTGCAGGAAGCGCTGCAATTACCTGAAGTCTAAGGCGAATGACACGAATAAGATTTCGGGAAACTTTCAAGCCGGCACGCGTTAACGACAACTGTAGCCGGCGAACACAGCCGTCTGTTATACGTCACGAATGTGACTACGAAAGTTCGCTACCTCGTCGACACTGGCGCAGAAGTTAGCGTTCTTCCAGCAAATCCTGACGACAGACTTCGCGAGTCTGTTTTAAGTTTACAGGCGGCAAACAGAAAGCCGATTGCTACTTACGGTAAAAGGTACGTCTACCTTAACGTGGGTTTACGCAAACCCATACACTGGATTTTCGTTGTTGCAGACGTCTCTATGCCAATCATTGGTATAGACCTGTTACAATACCACAATCTACTCATCTACACACGCTCACGAAGGTTAATAGACGGAAACACTAAGTTATCTGTTTGCGTAACTCCTTTTTCTGGTTGCAGATTATCTCCGGTCACGATTAAGCACACCATAGACCCCCTATACCAATCATTACTCGACAAATACTCCGGGATATACTAACCGCAATCGAAATTGCCTTGTGTAACCAGCAATGTTACACATCACATCTCGACTACAGGACCACCAGTATTCTCGAAAGCCCGCCGACTCGCTCCCGAAAAGCTTAGGTTGCGATCATATGATAGACTTAGGGATAATTCGACCATCAAATAGTCCATGGTCATCCCCATTGCACGTGGTCCCTAAAAAGGCCTAAAAAGGACAGCAATGATTGGCGTCCAACTGGTGATTATCGGCGTCTGAATGTTACCCGTTGCCTCATATTCACGATTTCACAGCAACCTTGAAAAGTACAACTGTCTTTTCGAAAATCGACTTAGTTAAGGCTTATAACCAAATACCGATGGCTCCTGACGACATTCCTAAAACCGCCATCATCACTCCTTTCGGTCTTTACGAATTCTTGCGAATGCCTTTTGGTCTAAGAAATGCGGCTCAAACCTTCCAAAGGTTTATAGACGACGTCTTCCGAGGTCTCAACTTCGTACATGCGTATGTTGATGACTGCCTCATAGCAAGTCCGGACAGACAATCACATCTCCAGCATCTGGACATTGTTTTCGATCGACTCCAAAAACATGGCATTACTGTAAACATTCACAAATACCAAATTGGAACCAACTCCTTAGATTTCTTAGGACACACTATTGATGCCCAAGGCATCCGACCCCTTAGAAGCAAATTGGCGGCCATTCAGGATTACCCAGAACCGACCACAATCAAGCAGTTGCGAACTTTTAACGGCCTTGTAAGTTTCTACAGACGGTTCATACCTAAATGCACATCTCTTATGAAACCGTTAACCGACCAACTTCGTGGAAATGCAAAATCAATTAGTTTAGACGACATAGCCCGTAAAGCATTCTCCACAGTTAAGGAACACATCGCTAAGGCAACTCTGCTTGCGCATCAGGACACTCAAGCGCCCATTAGTATCGCCGTAGACGCATCCGACTCAGCAATCGGAGGAGTCCTGCAACAATGTGTTAACCACTTTTGGCAACCTTTAGGATTTTTTTCGAGACGGTTGCTGGACGCGGAATCTAGGTACAGCACGTTCGGTAGGGAACTCCTAGCTATGTATTGTGCTGTACGGCATTTCTAACATTCCATCGAAGGAAGAGAATTCACGCTTTTTACCGATCACAAACCTCTCACCTTCTCTTTAAGTTCATCTTCAGACAAGTACTCACCGCGAGAGTCTCGACAACTCGACTACATTTCAACAGTGAAAGTTGTAACTTCTTTAACAATTTGATCTTGCCTGTAAACCGGCATGCCTCATGTAACAATCTGTTATTTGAGAATAAATTATTATTATTATTATCATTATTACACTTCGCAGTTTACTTCAGACATACAACACATTTCTGGAGCAAACAACGTAGTCGCAGACGCCTTGTCTCGAATAAGTTCCTTGAACAGTTTCCAAGGAATCGACCTTCTTAAACTCGCTCAGCTTCAAAAAGAAGACACTGGTCTTCAGCATGAGTTATCCTTGACAACTCTTAAACTAAGTACTAAGCAGATGGGAACAGGTAGGGAAACCTTACTTTGCGACACATCTACAGGTAGGGATCGTCCAATAGTACCAAAACATTATCGACGCAACGTCTTCAATACGTTGCACAATCTTTCTCATCCAGGTGCTCGTGCAACAGTCAAGCTTATAGCCGAACGCTTTTGCTGGCCTGGCATGAATAAAGACGTGAGGGAGTGGGCACGCTCCCGTGTAAGCTGCCAGAAATCTAGGGTCATAAGACACAACAAATGTCCCTTAGGCTCTTTCAAAACCCCTGACGCTCGTTTCGACCACGTTCATCTGGATTTGGTAGGACCCTTACCCGATTCAAACGGATACTCATATCTCTTAACATGCGTAGACCGTTTCACTCGATGACCAGAAGCAGTACCTATTAAGGACATTACTGCTGAAACAGTGGCTCGCGCTTTCGTCGAACGATGGGTAGCAAATTTCGGCTGCCCTTCAACCATCACTACAGACCGCGGAAGCCAGTTCGAATCTGGACTTTTCCGTCGTCTGACCTCACTATTAGTAATCACGCGCTTCCGAACGACCGCCTACCACCCACAAGCAAACGTGTTGGTAGAACGTTTTCATCAACAACTTAAAGCTTCATTATCAGCTTCAAGCGTTTCACAGTGGACAGATGCTCTTCCACTCGTCTTGCTAGGTATCCGCAATGCAGTGAAAGCTGACATTGGATACACTGCATCTCAACTCGTTTACGGAACGACACTCCGACTCTCAGGAGTATTCGTGGATCCTTCAGCTTCTTCATTGAACATGGATCTAAACTCTTGCACGAGTAGGCTTACAAACGCTGTGCGTTCAGTTAAACCTGCTCACACTCGACCTCAATCAACTGATGTTTTCGTTCAACCTGACTTACGACATAGTATACACGTCTTCGTTCGTCGAGACTCACATCGACGACACCTCGAATCAGCATACGAAGGACCCTTCAAAGTTCTTCAACGTGAACCCAAGTACTATGTAGTCGATAAGAACGGCACGAACGGTAGCATCAGCATCGATCGCTTAAAAGCAGCGTACTTAGAAGGAAACCCTAGCTACGTCGAATTTCCTTCGGTACAATCGAACGATACGGCTCCTACACTTGTAGTACCCCATAGGACAGCCGACACACACCTTGACACTTCGTCAATATCAAAAAATAAACCTAAAACAACGCGTTCTGGAAGGAGAGTAAGATTTCCAGAACATCTTAACGACTATTGCACGTAGGACACAAACTTAATCTCGCATCCGTCGTTCATTATTTATTAAAAAAAGATCATTTTTTTTAATATGCTCATTTTTTTATTTATTTCAAAAAAAACCCAAAAAAAACAATATTTTTCCGGTCGCTTTTACGCTGTTGCAAGTGTATTAGTTTATTAGTTTTTTCCCGCTCATCTTGTGTCCTTAGGCAAATACGAGTGTATTTTTGACATGCACTCACACGTTCTATTTTTTCTCTTTTCCAGGACGGCTGGAAAAGAACGACGAAGTTTCCCAAGGAACTGAAATTTTCATTGTATTTTATTTCTTTATTGTTATGTTGTACCTCATGGTCCCTTAGTTTAAGGAAAGACGACCAGACGCTGCTAAACGAAGCAAGCTATCAGAAGAGTGTTTACCAACGACAAACTCGTTTGGTTTAAACTTCTGGCTGGTCACGTCTTAGGGGCATCACTACCTGACTGGGGGGGGAGTGATCTGTAGCTGTAAATAATTCCCCAAAATCAATAGCTCTCTAAGTGTTCGACATTGGATGCTGACCACGTTGTTTAAGTGGACTTGTTTAACTGAAGGCTTTCGGTCATGCATCCGTACCAGATCACGTTTCAATTCGGCGTGGGACACAGCTCCTACGTTTCAATAGTTAGCTAAGAACGAACGCCTCTCGATATATTGGTAACGTATCAAATATATCTTTCCTACCTCTTCTCGTCTGACTTCTGATTTCTATCGAGCGTAATAAGGTTTCGAAAATAGAAGGTACTACTGGTAGCTAATTGTCAAATTAGAACATCAGTCGTATCCTCACTCTGTTCCACTACAAAATTTTAAGCACTGTTTAGCGTTCATATCTAAGTGCCTTGCTAATGCTTTGTCTCTCTTTTTTCCAGAATCTTGCTCTGGAGGCACAGCTATGGAGCTTCTGATACCTGGAACAAACATGACGTATGTGTTTTCTCAAGGTCATAGTTCACACTAGGCCCTCTACAAATCAACTTTAAACAATTATAAACTTCAAAGTTTGAATTGCATAAATACCTAGCACAACCAGAATTCTAACACAATTATGCCCAGCTTGCATCTGGACGCGATGTCGCTTTGGAAAATATTTTAGAGACTGTACTCAGTGTAATATTAAAGCATAAATCTAATCGTTACCACTCCAAGACATTTGAACGAATGTGCTGTCATTTACTTTTATTGATTTCATCTATTTAACGACCCTACTTAGGAAGCATGCTGTAAGCCAAGTAATGTTGTAATTTGCAGATCATGCCTATAGAAATGGCTTGTACCTGCCCAGGCAGAAATATTTTATTATTCCAATTAAATGTGGTAATTTAACCCATGTGACCGTAGCTCTTTTTCCTTGCTAGGTCATGGAAATGGTGTAAATTTTCCCAGTCGCTCCTACCTTTTCATTAATGATGTGGGAATATATGTGACTGCTAAACCGGCGTAGCTGTAAATAAATCCACAAAATCAGTAGCTCTGTAAGTGTTTGATATTGGATGCCGACCACATTAGTTTTAATGGACTCAACTAGCTGAAGGCACTCTGTAACGCATCCGTACCAGATCACGGTTTGGAAGGACGTGCTCAACGTCTCCTGCGACCGCTAGTCAGTTTATATCAGTCACTCCTCGATACATTGATAACCCATCAAATATATCTTCCGACCTCCTTGCTTCTGACTCTTAATTTCACTGGGTGGGCGCGACTCAATTATAGATGTTACTGGTTAACTGTTGTCAAACTACGATACCTGTGGTATCTTCACCTGCTCAACTTTTTAGTTCTGATCATTGCATTATTCGTGCTTTATGCAAAGTATAAGGCAAACTCGAAATGGGTACACTGTTATATCGGACAAAGAAAGTTAAACACAGAAACTGAGAAGAATAAAATATCCCAAATCCGGAAAAGTATGTTTCGTACGACAAACCCTAATTTATTTCCAGATGACTCATTGAAAAACACTGTTGATGTTACCGCTTATCATCTTAAATTCTGCTTTGGTATTTGTCGTTCCAATGAAATCATTTTTGTAAGTTTCAATATACTTGCATCCTTACAACTAAACGAATACGGACGAAAACCCAATCAAGGTTCGAAAACCAAGTGGTCTATTAGAACTAGAGATGAGATGTCTGGACTCAATTTTTACTCAAAAAATCCTATCTTATAAAAACTTCTCAAGTGTGTGGAAATTATTTCAAGAGCTTGCAGGCGGAAAGCGCGTCAGAAGCGATAACCATCAGAATGTTTGTACTTAAATAAGTCTCTTACACGTCAGTCATCTGATGTCATGCTTCATATATGCACATGACCTAAGGATAAGTGTATTCTGAATTTTTTATTACAACCGATTCCCGAAAATATCTCCAGGCACTTACCTCATCCCAACGTTTAGGACCTGATGATTTCCCAAACCTTTTTTTAAGAAGTGACCGTAAGTTCTGTGTCATCCATTCATAAGGATATTTGACGAATCCATCTTACCTAATTTGTTGCCGAAAATGTAGAAAAATATAAAGATCACCTTAACACCAAAGAAATTATCTGGTGATAAGAATATAAGATTTCGATCCACAACACTGATTTCACCTTTTCTCAAAACAATCCAAATCGGTTTGCCTACAAATGCAAAGACGTACCTTAAATGCTGCTATTGTTCTGTATCATAATCCATTGTTCAGCTTGGAATTGGAAATGAACTAGGTTTAATGTTCATTTTTAGATAATAGCCTTGTTTTCGACACTCTTCTGCGACTATAACTACTTATTACTTATGCCACCGTTAACATCGGCGGCCGAATAATCGTCTAGCTGTGTTCTTACCTCTCAAGAAGAGAAGAGTACGTTGTGTCTGGAATAATAATATATTCTCAAATAACAGTTTCTTACATGAGGCATGCCAGTTTACAGTCAAGATCAAATTGTTACAGAAGTTACAACTTTCACTGTAGAAAATCACTCAGCTAGGTTGATATTTTATAAGATATGAATGTAAATGGATTTCGTACGAAACATGTCAATATCACACCTGGAGGTATTGGTGATCCACTGCTACTAGACACGGAAGCCCGTTAAGCGAAAGCTTCTATTCCGTCCTCAACCATTTGAACCGTTTGAACGATTTTGGCGCACTTTATGAAGGTAGCGTCGCAACGTACAGCTGATGGTGGGAAATAGAGTGCTCAACTTTTCCATTAAGTCAAGATGTGTCTTGGAGAGCTGTTCTTTCTCCATTTCCTTCCTCCTTTTTTCTATGTGATCTGTTATCCTTCACAGAAAACGCTTATGCTAAGTATAGGGGTGTCCTCATTATATGTACACCGACTTTCAACTCTTTACATCCTCTGAAACGAATGAAATCTTGTCTTTCATTAAAAAAATCACCTGTTGCCAATGTTATCACACTTGACCTTTATAACTTTCAAGGTGTTAACTTTGGCCCGAGACAAAAGGAGCGCTTAAATACCCTGTTGAAATACCATACAGTTTTCACAATTGGAGATGCCGAAATAAAAACAGCTCCTAAGGGTTTTTACCTTGATATAGGTCTGTCCTTTGATCTCTCACTGTCTTCTAATATTTCAACGATATCGAAGGAAGTTTTCTGTCAAGTTCGCCTGATAAAGAGACTGCATAGTTTTGGAATTACTGGACATTTAACTTTTTTGGCTTGTAAATTCTTGAATATTACCTACTATTCTTGATTGCTCTCCAGTGTTCTTTCCCGAGCTTTTGAGAAAAGACTGCTGTATAACAGAAAGTGCTGAAGACTTAGCAGGTTGTGTAGTTTGTCCTTTGTGGCCAATAATAATGTGCGGTTGCGGATAGTAATCTGAAATCTTGGTAACTCATGGCAGATGTTAACCTATCAGATACTAACACTCCCACTTCATTCATTTCTTACTATCTACATATCTTTTGATAAAACGAGAGGTCAATGCTTTAGAATCCATGCACACAAGCAAGTGTATAAACATCCCATAATACTTTGTCCACCAAACATGTTACGTGACAAACAGGTTGTTGATCTGTCCTGATCAGCAACTTATGTTGTTGAACATGTTTGTAATTAAAAAGTTGTACGGATTTAAATCACAAGAAATGCATATCGTTCAAGTCGAGGTATTTTTTATGCCTAAATTTAAATAAATTTATTCAGTTATCTCATTTTTGATCTCTTTTGTGAAGGAAATTTGTTGAAATACTTTGTTTGGAGAATAATATGTTGCGTCAAACATGTAATGTTGAATAAAGCCATGAATAATATAGCGATAGCATGGTATGGAGAGTAACTTATGTGAAAAATATCACGAATTTGCAGTGTTTATCAGCTGTAGAGCTCGAGGCATCTTCTTGCGCAAATATCCTAACTTTTCAGTCTCGAGGCTGCATTTTGAGGTAAAAGGCCACTGGTTCGCAACCTGTATATCCACTTTGGCTTAAACAACCAGGTAGCATCTCTGTGAGGATACAGATACAAGCGTCACACAAGTAGGAATTAAAATATAAATAAACCTGCTCTTTTCCAACAATTAGAAGTAAAGTAGATCAGAGTAGCCACATTATTTTTCTCTTTAGGTTCTTATTTCAAAATGGTCAATATTAATAACTTGAAATCTATGATCGATGTTTGCTTTAAGCGTCCGGATAGCACAGTTAACTCTGACGGAATATCGGTCACATAGGCGTAAGTAGACTTTTACTTGCATAATTCGAAACATTTTTGTCTTTTATCTATCTTAAACCAGGACAGAGTGTTCTATTTCTTCGTAACAGTGAGCTTGAAGTGTAAACTAGATGCGTATGCAAACCATAGTCAACGTTTCACCGATACGTTATTGTAATTAATATTATCGGAAACTAGACTGTGGAACCCACTGATCTGATTAATATTGACTTTCAGGTCTGTAGAATAATGCAAAATAAGTTCAGATCTGCCCTCAATTTCATTCAGAACTATGGAAAAGCAACAGAAAACAGATTGTGGGTAATGTGAGAATATTCTTTGGCTCATCTAAATTTTATTATAGCACCATTATTTTTGTCAGCGTAAATTTGCCAGTGTTCTTGGCATAGAAACGAGCTGTGACGATACAGGTGCAGCTGTTATAGAAACATCAGGAAAATTACTTGGGGATTGTCTGTCTTCGCAATCAAGGATTAGTGTTATGTAAGGAAAATAACCATTAATCAGTAAATATTTTTGAAGGTTGGGTGGTGTATTACCCTCCGTAGCAGCTGAACTTCACAAAGAAAACATTGAATCAGTTGTAAATACTGCTATGGCCAAATCTAACATTGGACTTCGGGTATTTTTTGCTCATGGTTATTTTTTAATTGATCTATCCCTCTAGGATTTAAATTTTGTCGCTGTTACAGTAAAACCAGGTATGCCATTATCTCTAAAGATTGGAGTTAGTTTCGCTAAATCTTTAGCAAGTCGATTGAAGTAGTTTTAATTTCTATGTTGACGAATTATTTATTTGTCAAAGGATTCCTATCATACCGATTGATCATATGGAGGCTCATGCACTGACAGCTCTGTTTACAGATCCCCAGTAAGCAGAAATTTTCCGTGTGAATGAATCATAGCTTTTGTACGGATATAGCGTATTTAGTATTACCAGTTGCGCTCATGTAAAACCACAAATCCTAGGAGTTAATTATTGCTTATTGCCGAGTGTATTAAGTACAGTCTGAGCATAAGTTGTCCAGCGATGTGTAATTTCTTT
Organism: Schistosoma mansoni; assembly: GCF_000237925.1. Classification (NCBI taxonomy): domain Eukaryota; kingdom Metazoa; phylum Platyhelminthes; class Trematoda; order Strigeidida; family Schistosomatidae; genus Schistosoma; species Schistosoma mansoni. The sequence continues at coordinate 390,226 of NW_017386048.1, forward strand.
TCTCTCTGTGTGAATTACTAAACAAGTTATCTAAATAAATGCTTCAAGATGATATTTAAAAGTATCGTTGATCATAAATTATAAGTCAGTTTTTTTCTTATTTGAAACTAAACATATCATAAACATCAAGAGATTTGTGACAAGTATATTACAGATTAAAATCTCATGGTTTCGAAGCTAGTAGAAATGGGGTTTGTGCTTGATTTGCACGTTTTGACCCCTAATATAGTGGGTTGTGATGATTTGAATTATTTGATTTACAGTATAAACTAGTAATCCCAGAAACAATGTGATTTAATCAAGAAGTATTAGATGAGTACGAGCGAATGTATTGTATTTGGAATTTAAAATCAAGCAGTCATCAGTACAAAAGAATCATTGGTTCATACAAACACCATATCCGCCACAGCTTAAATGAGGAACCAGAGTTCTGTGAATAATCGTACCTCTTCTCTTTAGGTTCATCACGTGTCTGCCCAATTGCGTAATAGATGTAGACTCTGTACGATCTAGAATACACTCATTAGTATTAAAAGTAACAACTGAAATCGAAGCAGACTCACCTGATTTTTGGAATTGCATACAATCGTCATGTTGGTTGTGTAGTGAAACCATTGATATCTAGAATTTGCCTCATAAACATTCCAACACTACCCTCCCCCACGAAATAATGTTGGGTCTTTACGTCGCAGCGTTATGACCAATTTGACGCTCTCAATTCGCATTATCTTCTTATATCTCACGCTTCGATTATTATATGTGAGTATTTGGGGATAAACAGACACGTAATTTGGGGCATTCCATCATGTGACTTTGACTTGCATAAAAATTATGATGCATATTCTTTTTGTTATACATATTAGGATACACAGATAAATATTCATTGATATGTGTAATTAACACGTGTGATTCATCTGCCTCATACTCATTAGGATAACCTTGGACTTGATTTGGATTTTCTATCAGTGCAAACTTCATGTTTGGGCAAAGTGGTTCTCTGATTGCTTCGGGAAAACTTGCTATTCCATCTGATTCGTCATACCACTGACCAGGGATTCTAATCGACACACATTGAGTTGGAGAATATCCAATATCTGATACAATAACATCAGAAATGTGACTAGAATTCGACTCATCCGGAACATATTTGTCACATTCCTTAGGGATATCTCTATAGATAAATCCATTATGAGGACCACTGACGTCAGAATTGAATTTTTCTGAAATATTTCCCTCAAATTTATCAAGAGTTTCATTAAAGAATAATGGGTCATTAAAAAAATCAGCATCTACCAAAACTGAATCTGGTTTTTGACCGTGATTTGACTCATTCAACATATTGTTCTCAGAGTTGTAAGAAATTTCATCAGAAATATGTGAATTATTACGACAAACCATATCTGGTACAATAACGCGAAACATCTGATAAGTTGGTTGATTAGAAACTTTTGTCTCACAATAACTCTGGGTTTCATTCAACTCTGGACTGCTATGTGACATTATACCGCTTCTCGAAGTTTTGGATAAAGATAAGTGGTCATTAGAAACATCCAACTTAGTATGATCACAAATTTTAGCATTAGTTTCAGCGAAATGAACCATGGTATTACAAACTGACTGAATGTGTCCAGTTTTACCACATTTAAAGCATTTAGAATCACGAAATACATATGAATTACATGGGTGAAACATGCCACAGAACAAGCATTTACCGAATTTGTGCTCATCTTCGTGAACTGTTTCACAACTCACCAAAGAATTATTATCTGAATAACTTTGATTACGTATTGGACTGCGACGACGTAGTAAAGTAGTGGAACTTCTGGCGAGTAATTTCATTGAATTTCTTTCCTTTACCGCATTCGAAAATTGAATACTTTACATGGTCCAACAGTAGTTGCTTGAGAATTGCATAAGGGAGGAAAATCGGTTTGTCTGAGAATGTCAAAGTCTTTATTAAGCTGTATGCTTCTTTTTCGATGAACGTAAGGAAAGAGCCTCAATATTAAAATCGTCATCATCTTCCTTGGTCATAGCCCAGATTTCGAGCCTTTTCATGTAATCCTCAAAAGCATCAAAATCTGAATGTATATTCAGCCGTTCCATCACAGGCTCCATCGCGACGCCAATGTGATGTTTAAGAGTATTTGAATTATGGTATAAACTAGTAATCCCAGAAACAACGCAATTTAATCAAGAAGTATTAGATGAGTACGAACGAATGTACTGTATTTGGAATTTAAAATCAAGCAGTCATCAGTACAAAAGAATCATTGGTTCATACAAACACCACATGGGTACCAATGCAATTTTCTGATTAGTATCACTTCTCGCCGAAACATTCGTTTTCTTATTTGGTTGAGTGTGCGTAGTAATGTAGCGATTCGATGTAAAAACCAATCCTAATCTGTGTGATTATATTCAAATGCGAAATGGTTTACCAACTGAAATTTGATTTCCGACAGATTGGATCTACTCGTATTGAAAAGTACTTTCTACTTAGAAATTCAAAACATTGGATTTTATTATTAGTTTACTGCCTACTGTTTGTAATATGGGAAATGTATGCAGTCATATTTTATTTATTTATTTAAACACCATCTCAAAACATATATACGTTGTTACAAAGAGGCATCGAATATCTGTACGCCGCGCAAGTCGTTTGATTTGTGTGAGGGATGGGATACTGCCTGGGCGTCGGTCTTGGCACCCAGGCAGTATCCCAGTCCTCACACAATTAAATGAAATGACAACTTTTTGTGTGGCGCATATATATCTGGTGCCTCCTTGTACCAATATTTATGTGTTCAAATAAATAAATAAAATAATAGGGGGTTTTCTTAAGGGGTCGCTCCTCGAGCCTTTGACCTAGAGGTCTAATCCATAAGGCGATGGAGTAACGTTAGGAGATGCAGACCCATTGTAGCTGGTGGACAATAATAAGTTCATACGCCTTTTGTTTCTTCAGGATCCTGGAGCCTATATGCACGATCGGTTGGGAATCAAGGTTCTCCAACTCCCCTAGATGGATCCTGCGTACCCACCAACCCAGTTAAAGCGCCGAAAACTCGCTTTTCGTCCTCTCAATTTTGCAGACAAAACCGCCTCGAGAAGGCGGTGACTGTATACACGTCCTTTTTGCCTAGTGTCCCAGAAGTTTGGTTGCTCATCGAGCTCAAGCTTTCGACATTGACTTATGTGTGACTTCATAGTGCTGTAAACTCGGCGTTTTATGTATAAATATTCGTAGATATGGTACTGATTAACTTCAGAATTGTTTATTGGATTAAACAGTATTCAGCAAAGCATTTATTACTATAGTTATCAAAGCTACTAGGACTTGCTATCTTTCGTTCTCAAACAAAATATTTTGCAGAATAATGGGATAATGTATATAAAAATGCTTTCTACATAACTGATTTAGAGTAAATAGTATTTATCTCATTGTTTCAACACCTTTATAAATATAAATTCTTTATAAAAACGTTTTAGGTTGAAATTTCCCTATATGATTCTCTTGATAAGTGGTGGTCACGGTATTTTGGGTATTGTTCAAGGGTTAGAGGACTACGTTTTATTAGGTACAGCATTAGACGCCTCCCCAGGTGATGTTCTTGATAAGGTGAGTTACATATATTTCTGTGATTCCAATTTTATATTGTAACTTATGTATTTTGTCAATCGCATGACACTGATCACCACCCAGTGACCATTCAGTTGTGATTACATCTCAGTCCTACAGGAGGTCGGTCGAGGCTCGAATAGCTCAATGGTAACGTCTCTGACTCTGAAGCTGGATGAAACGGGATCGGATCCGTCAGAGAGCATCAAGATTACAGGTACACCTTGCTGACGAGAGCCAAGTAGCACGAAATCCGGGTCCAGGGGTTCCTATTGACCACCTCCAATCACCATCTTATGTCAACATAGTGCACGCAGTGTCGAGCCACCTAGACTAGTGGCCACATTGCAACTTGATCAATAGCATTCGATCAGCACTAAGAAGGACTTGACACGCATGACATTGATCACCACCCAGTGATCAATCAATTGTGAAATAAAGGAGAGAAAGGTTCAGTCAGCAAATAAATGCAGGAAAGTAGTATTCGGTATAAGGTACAGTTCAGTTAAAAATGAAGCCTTGGAAGTTCATCTCACTTTTATAAAAAGTGTAATGAGCTACAGCAAGGTCATCATTAGCTTTTATTCTGAGCCATGTCTGATAACATCTCAGGTCACTGAGCCTCACTTTCTCTAGGACCAAGTCAATAGAGTCTTTGTGGGACGACATGTGTTAGTCCCATGCAACTGTCTTTTATACTACGACACGATATCATATTCTAATCCCCTACCCCCTTTTACAATCAATCCCAGCAAAATAGTGGACAACCTATAATTCACTGAGATGACTTTTGTAATGCATAATTACGCCGCAGACACCAGTGTTTCGAGATCATGACACTAAATGGATTACCATTTCACAGATACTGACCGTTGTAGCTTGGTAAAATACTGTTATTAATATTTATTACATCCTGTGGATACATCTGACTACTTGTCCCCGTATAACTAAACATGGACTAATACGGCCCGATATAAGGAAATCTAGACTATAAAAACTGTGCATAATGCACTACAGTTTCTACTGATTCACCACCAGTTCGATAAATATGTTGAAATACACTGAGTTATATGTCATTTGCTTATTAGGTCAGTTGTTATATTTAACACAGCATTAATTAATCAGTGGCCTAATACATGTATACAATTTTCACCAACAAATAAAACTGCTTTGAGTTATAATTATAAACAAGTTACCGAGTTTTCTATTTTCATCCTCCTCGACACTGGTAGGTTACTGAACAAATTAATCAACCTCCGAAGATTGTGGTGCTAATGCAGCCATATACATATCGTGGAATAATATGTTATTGCTCAAAAGTTTTAAGTCACTAGGCGAAAAATAATTTCTACTCAAAAATTTTCGGGCTATTCAGTGTAATTCAACAAACTTAGAGTTCGGATCAAACCATCTAAGTAGTAAAGGCGGAATTGTGAGAGGCTTTCGTAAAGTTGTTGATTTTTTTCACCAACCAAATAAAATGGTCGTTAATACGTGCGTTACGTTGTTGTTGTTGCTGTTGTCGTTGTCAATGCTTCAAAATGGAGCAATCCGTATATTTCTTGTATTTACAGCTTTCTAGGCGTCTAAAACTAAATCGTTTGTCAGATGAGTGTTTGAAAGGCGTCGCAGGTGGTAAGGCTATCGAAATAATTGCAAAGACTTATAATGGTGATCATCAACGCTTCAATCTACCTTTACCGCGTTCACAATCTAAGGATTGTGATTTCTCATTTACTGGAATCCATGCGGCTGCAGAACAGTTGATCAATAAGTTGGAGTCTGAAAATCGTGGTACGTGAGTGGTTTGTTAAACAGTTATATATTACTTTTTTATTGATCTAATTTGCCATATTTCCGTTAAGGAAGTTCTAGCAAAATGGTGAAAAGGGTTAGTCGTGGAGATAAGAGTAGAACTCGATCTTGATTGGTTATTGTTGATAGTTAACCTGTCATTTCCTTCTGTAGTCATTTCGTCCTTTGGTTTGCGTAGGATTGATTGAAGTGTTCATCCAGACTCGCATAACTCAGGTGATTGTATTATATAAAATACGTGGAGCGGTAGCTGGCTTTCTGCTACTAGATTGTAGATTCGGACCCCACTCTATCTACGTTTGTCTGGACAACTGACCATGGTTACTAGCCACTCAAAACGTAGCTTGAAGCCTCAAATTTGGTTCTTCGTGAGTATCCACAATACAAGGCTACAAATAATAAACCTCATTAAACATAAAATTGGAATCTTCTTGATGCAAAACCGAGTAACATATTCATAGTTATTGGATTCGAATGTGATCGGTTAAAGAAATAATAAAACGGTAGTCTTCAATTAAGTCTCTTTAAAAATACTATAAAACAACTGTTTAGTATGTACCCATGTAAAATAAGAATGCAAACCTGTTACCAGGGAATATTTTCTCATTTCTAATAGTGTTTATTTTCCTTCATCTTGGTAACGTTTTACTGTATTGGATTTTTTTCGGTAATGAAAATGCTAGGTAGTGGATGCGCTTTATCGATCCAAGATATTGCTGATGTTTGTGCATCTGTACAGTTCTGTATGACAAGATTAATCTGTCGCCGTGTTCAGCGTGCTATTGAATATTGTTTGTTGAATACTGATTCCAGAGCCAGTGTAATTAGAAATCATCCTACAGCTTTGGTAAGACGTATGTTTCATTGTATCAATTTTGTTTGTTTTATAGTCATCATTATTTCCTTACGTCCGATTAATTTATATCACGTGGTACGACCCCCAATTAGTGGCACCAACTTATACGACCAGAATAATGACGCATAAAATAGTACGAGTAGCCTAGATTTCCTATTAGTCCTTCAAGATAGTAGCTTCCCTCCTAACCCAGCTGGTTCAGGTCAGAACGCCAAAATCAGCCTCCGCTAGACGAATCATATATTTCAGACATACTGTGGTGTATGCTACTTATATCGACATAAGTAGTATATAACGCTAGTCAGGAATAGAATGCCTGGTAGCAGAAGGTCGAGAAGATCGAGAACGAAAGAATGAGAACAGAAAGCGATTGGTATGGAAATTAAGGAACAATAAAGTTTGAGACGATTGACCGATATTTGCAAAAGGAACAGTCAAGTTTTAGACAATTGATTGACATTTTGCAAATTAAGTATTTACTGTTTGGTTCTCAGATTTTACTAAGACGTTCTGTAATTTTGTGTTCAAGTACATTCGATTGTCCCACTTGTGTTCTCGTTCACTACAACATTGGTTTTATATACAAGCCAAACAGACCACATGACACCATAAGTAGGAAATAACAATCATACAAGATCAAGCCGAAAAGTGGCTGTGATTGCGAGATACTGTAAATAATAATAGTCCATAAATAGATCCTAGCCGTTACTATTCACTTATTATTCGCCTGGATATAACAGTCATCATAGTTTTTTTACCAACATTAGTGGATAACAAGAGTTTTTCGGTTTGAATATTTCAGGTTTCAGTTAATTGTTAGAATGCTATTGTTATAACGCGAATATATATAGGGTATTGCGATAGGACTACACGCAATTCTACCGATTGACCGAATTCAGATATCCTAGTTTGACCCCAATACTGTTCCCCAACTCCAATAAATCAGAACACAGCCGTTAAATGAGAATTGTTTATGGGGTCAGCAGCAGAACAAAAATGGTTTACAGACAAGGCATATTTATACAGTTACGATGACTATTATCAGTAACCAATGGAAAGGAAGGACACGTAAAGGTTATAATTAGGACGACTCAAAATTGACCAATAGGGAAACGACACATGGAAGTCATAGTTAGGACACTGTAAATAATGGCCAATAGGAAATAACATGCGAATTATGTGAAGAGTCTGAAAACATACCATTTTACATTCGAGATAATTTTTGGGATATTCTTGTGAATATCCTAACACCTCCCCTTGGAAAAAATTAATAGCGACGCAATCGTGGGTTTACCTGACAGTTCTTTGGTTTTCTTCGTTTGCGCTTTGACCTCCTTCGAGGTAACGACGAAGAACCTGAAGAATGTTCTGCTTGGTTAGACGACTCAGTTGCCTCCGTTGTAGGCATCGGCGGAAGTTGAAAAGTATCTAGCAGTAAGTCGAGGGGAACTCGGTTAATAATTCCAACTTTTTCTTTGGCATCTCTTGGCCGTAGTTGATTATGATGCCTGGTCCAGACTTCTTTGTTTACTCTGACCTCATACATGACCTTCCCCTGTCTCTTTGCGACTTCACCCTCTATCCATCTATCATACCCATGTCTATAGTCCCGAACATACACTTTCGCACCAACTTTGTAGGGAATTCTAGTGTTCTGCATTCGGGGATTCTGCCGGGTTACTCGCCTGGGTGCCATCGCACTATGGATTGTTCGTAGCTTCCAACCAGGCTGGAGGAGTTCGATGAATCGATTTTGGAGGTCTGTAGCATGCTGTTGTGTAGTAGCAGGAGTTTGTACTTGATTACAGATAGTGCTGATAGGAAGATTGGCAAGACCAAGTTCTTCGAACCAATCTAAACCCAGAAGGTTGAGAGGAGATTTGGTGATGTAGCACGTTCCGTTGAAGGTTGTATCTCTGAACGAAATACAGCAATTAAGTTCACCATGAAGGCGGAGATGACCACCACATGCACTAACGGCTGTCTGCGAAGATGGTTTGATGGGAGGTTGACCCAAGGTTCGCCAAGTATCTTTCGACAGAATAGTGATATCTGATGCAGTGTCCAACTGCAATCGAACTGGCTGACCATTGATTGAGAGGGTAAGAAATTTGCGTCGCGTGGCGGCATGGGTGTGGAAGACTGCCGCTAAACTTCCTGATGAGGGAACCGGCTTTTTAGGATAACGATGCTGTGTCTGTGCATTTCGACGGCTATTGGGTCGATGGGATTGACAAAAACCGCTTTTGTGACCAACTTTATGACAGCGATCGCACAGCTGCTGTTTGAATGGACAAAATTTCACATAATGCCAGGCTCCACAGTGCCAACATGGAGAGGGGGGCTTCTTGTGAACCGGTCTGGAGTGATTAGAGAAAGAAGGAGCACTGGCTTTCGTAGGACCACCGGTTGTTGATCTCGGAGATTTGTTCTGACGTTGGACAGCGTGAACTTCGCAACCACCCTGGCCCCCAGATTGGACCAAAGTGGTGTCACGCTGCAGGTTGACAATGCGTTGATACTCGTCGGCGATTGCATTAAGTGTTAGCGTTGGGTCTTGTTCAAGGCGGTTCAGCAATCGAGTTCTGATGTCGGAGAATTTGGGTGACTGAAGACTACATATGAATACGAGGGATTTGAATTGGTCGTCGGTAAGGGATTTGAGCTTGAACCGTTCGCACTCACGGTTGACAATGCCAACATGGGTTAAGAAGTCATCGGACTCGTTCATGACCAGTTTTAAACAGCGATAACGCGTATTGAAAAGTGAATGATGGTCACCAAAAAGTTGACTGAGAGTTTGAACAGTGGCATCGAAGGAACGGTCTCGTGGGTTCTGCGGTAGAATGTAGTTGCAATACTTATCAAGCTCTGATGGACCAAGTTTTCGAAGGAGAAGACGCACCTCCCACGAATCATCTCTGTCAGCAAGGTCGACTTTAAAAAGATCTTCATAACGTCTGAACCAGGTATCAAATGTAATATTGGCATCAGGATCATAAAGAAACTCTGAAATACCACTAGTAATACCGTCGACTGATTGAGGGATTGTTGGTGTACATGAGACTCGAGAAGAGATCTGCGTCTGAGTAAACATCTCCATCAGCTTCAGCTGTTGCTTGAACAATTCTTCTAATTTAACTGGATCCATAGCTAGTCAGCAACTTGTTTGCAAAATCTCCGTCGCCAAATTGTTATAACGCGAATATATATAGGGTATTGCGATAGGACTACACTCAATTCTACCGATTGACCGAATTCAGATATCCTAGTTCGACCCCAATACTGTTCCCCAACTCCAATAAATCAGAACACAGCCGTTAAATGAGAATTGTTTATGGGGTCAGCAGCAGAACAAAAATGGTTTACAGACAAGGCATATTTATACAGTTACGATGACTATTATCAGTAACCAATGGAAAGGAAGGACACGTAAAGGTTATAATTAGGACGACTCAAAATTGACCAATAGGGAAACGACACATGGAAGTCATAGTTAGGACACTGTAAATAATGGCCAATAGGAAATAACATGCGAATTATGTGAAGAGTCTGAAAACATACCATTTTACATTCGAGATAATTTTTGGGATATTCTTGTGAATATCCTAACAGTTATGATTCTCTTAATTCATTTCAAAAAATCGTGCATCATGAACCGACCAGTTACTTAGTAATTTACTGTATATAATTTAAGGAATTAACTTTTGTTTGTCAGTCTTATGTTGGTTAGGTTGATAAATGTAATTCGATGGTGACCTTCCTCTTATAAATTGTTTTTTAGCTAGATCAGTGGTATGGAACTGATTTTCAGCATTACAGCTCTGTTTCCCACAACGCCTTCGCTGCTAATGCGCATTCGGTACACGAAAGGAATAGCCTCTCTGGTTAGGTGTTTAAATGTCGCCAGTATACATATCTTCGTGCTAGTGCTTTCATCCCATTTCTTCCAATATGTCTTGCGTGCAACTGTTCAACTGCTGGTTCCAGAAATATGACACGTTCGGCAAACAGAAGGTAGTCATCGTTGTTTGAGGGAGATAGTCTGCTCTGGCAAAGCCGTTGTAGCTCTGTAGAGTTGATCTTTGATGACCGCCCTTCTTGGTGGAACTTTTCAATTTCTTGTAGGACAAGGGGTTTCGAAGGGTTTCTTCTGTGACCTCATCTGACAACACTAGAGTGTTTCGAATGGCATCTGCTACTACACGCCTTATTTTTGAATTTAAAGCAACGGAAGCATGATCATGTTCTCCGGTCTATGGTGTTGAACTTCAATCAAGCAAGAGAGGGCGTCGACTTGGCCGATAGTATTTGTTGACTGATATTTAATATTGAAGTCATAGCCCAGAAGCATTGTCGCCCAGCTCTGTCATCTGTTAGAAGTATAAATAGAGATTCATTTCTTAAAACGTAAAATTGAGGAAAGTGCGACGATTATCACCAAAAAGACAGGCGGAAATAAGTTGGCCAGATCGACAACCAAAGCTTTTGAAGTCTGCTCATTAGATGGAGACGAATGTATATGTATCGAACAGGCTGTTATAGTAAATGACTCGCCGGTTCATATTCCAAGAAAACCTGTAAAGGGAAATGCTGAGAAATGGCTCCATCTTATGGATTTACTTCGGCCAGTGTTATTGGGCGATGAAGTTATGTTGCTTATTGGTTGTGACATGCCTGGAGCCCATTGTGTCCTGGAACAGCGGTTGGGTTGGAGTCCTTATGCTATTAGGACGCTGCTATAATGGGTTCTTTCTGGACCCAATTTTTCAACTCTAAACCTCCTCGATTTGTTGCCGTACCACTTGTGTAGGTTGAAGGTATCCAACATATTTTTGAGAGGGATATTTCTGTTTCTATTTGGGCGATTTGGGTCTAACCGTTTGCGTATCTCGTTCTGGTGTCTAGTTCACCTGTCTTCTCCCACCCCTACTTCATACATGACTTTGCCTAGACTTCTGGTCAAATGTGCTTCAGTTCAGGGATTGTGGTTTAGTCTGTAGTCATGAACAACCTCCAGACATCGAACTATTAACCTTGAACTTGCAATTTTTTTCTGTTTAATTCCAAAACACCCGATGTATATAAAATATGGTTTTTTAATCTCATTTATCTTCTTTTTATGGAAATATCATTCGAACTAATCAAATGTTGATTTTGTGCTTGAAGTCATATCAGTATTTGCAAGTTGGCGGCTGATAAGATTTCAGTAGGCATTCGAAAAGCTGATTGGGTGTTTTCTAACATCTGCTACTTGTGACACTTAGGTTTTTGAATGTAAAGAACATTTTTAGATTTATAGTATTTGATTGCTTCTAGTATGAGCGAGAATAGTATCTTCAATAGAATTCATCATTTCATTTATTTGTGTGTGGGCTGTGATACTGCCCGGGTGCCCAAACCGAAGCAGGTGGTTTTCTTAGGGGGCCACACCCCGAGCCTTTGACCTAAAGGTCTAACCCACAAGGCAGTGGAGCATCGTCAGGAGATGCAGTCCCATGGTAGCCGGTGATCAACAGCAGGTTCATTCGCCATTCGTTCCATCACGATACTGGAGCCCATGTGCATCATTGGTTTGGAATCAGGGTTTTCCAACTCCCCTAGGTGGACCCTCCGTGTCCACCAACCCGGTTAAAGCGCCTGACATTCGCTTTTCGTCCTCTCACTTTTGTAAACAACAGTAGTGCCACGAGAAGGCAGTGAGTAGGACTTCCCTGGCAGAGGCTGTATATTCGCTGGCCATGTGAGAGCGTTTCGAGAGGGAGAGTGGACTCTCCCCACTCTCGGCCGTACCAGGGCATTTGGGGGCAGGGTTGCCCGATCTCACCACTCCTCTTCAACTTTGCCATCGATGACATCCTGGAAACAGCTCTGATGAATGTAAGTAATGGCGGTGTGGAGTACTTTGCACCCTCCAAGTGCAAAGTACTCCTACAAGACTGGCAGGATTCTCATCCTGTACTCACCCTGGATGGTGAGCAGATTGAAGTAGTTGAGAAGTTCGTGTATCTAGGTAGCTACATAAGTGCTGGTGGTGGCGTGAGTGATGAGATTGATGCACGTATAAGGAAAGCCAGAGCGGCTTATGCCAATCTGGGCCATCTTTGGCGCCTTCGTGATGTTAGTCTGGCTGTAAAAGGTCGGATCTACAACGCGTCGGTGAGAGCAGTTTTGCTCTATGCTTGTTAAACCTGGCCTCTCTGAGTTGAGGATGTTAGACGTCTCTCTGTGTTCGATCATCGTTGTCTCCGAAGGATTGCTGACATGCAGTGGCAACACCATGTTAGTAATGCAGAGGTTTGGCATCGTGTGTTCGGGCGCAGAGACGATAATTCAATTGGTGTCACCATCTTGAAACACCGACTTCGGTGGCTTGGACATGTTTTACGAATGTCGTCCCAGAGACTTCCACGCCGTGCATTATTTGCCGACTCTGGGAGTGGTTGGAAAAAGCGGAAAGGAGGTCAGTGTATGACATGGTGTCGTGGCATGAAAGAAAGCTGCAAAGGGCTAGCTTCTGTTTGTCCTTCACGACTCCCTGGCTGGGGTCCGAGAGATGGTGCAACACAGTGGCTAGAGACGTTATCAGATATGGCTCAGAATAGAAGCCAGTGGCGATCCTGCTGCAACCTTCTTTTATTTTCTACATAAAGAGTGGTTCTAACTTTCTTAACTGAAAGAGTCTTCTGGTTGTACATTTCAGTCCGCCTTATCTTTTCATCCCTTCTCTTCCTACTTTCATTATTTTGTGTGGCGCATATGTATCTGGTGCCCTTTTGTACCAATATATATGTGTTTAAATAAATAAATAAAAAATAAATATAGTATTTGATTATAATTTTTACATAACAATTATCGCATGCTGTAGAACAACGATTTAAGTGATACCAAAGTTAAACGCAGGTTTCTGTTGGACATAGCAAATAGGTTTATCAGATTATAAATTTTCCTCCTCTGAGGTTGCTGGAGCGTATTTCTAAGCAATGCCTACCTCGATGCGCAGTGCTGATTAGTGTAAAAGTGGGTTGAAAGAAACCCGAAAACACTCAAATTAGTATAAGGTGTCAATTCATGGATTTACTACCAATCTGAGTCATTCTGCTGTGTTTGGATTCCCATATTGGCGTACTTACAATAGTCGTTATCAGAATTTAATCGACATGGTTCGAAATGGGTTTCAGTAGGGCAGTTGAAATTGTTCCTTTCCTGATCCTAAATTTCAACAGTAATTTATACTTTTTATTCTCTTATGTTTGATCGTCATTTCACTATAATGGACACTAATATTCAACCCGTTTATAATGCATCATGTTAATTTTACCTTGATGTGCTGGTGTAGTGAAAGCGAGTAGTCTTTATTCGTAATTAAATTTGTCCTGATATATTATTGTGCATATGGTTTTTAATATTGAGATCCAATTAATAATTTTGTTTAGGTTGTTTCTGGTGGGGTTGGTTCTAATTGTGTTATTCGTGCCGGTTTAACCGAGGTAGCTAATCATTATAATTTGAGATTTGTTGCTCCTCCACCAAGTCTATGTACTGATAATGGAATTATGATAGCATGGTAGGTCAAACGTTTATGGTTATAAACATTAAATATTTAAAAAGTTTCTTTCCTCAAGGCTACTTAATAGACTTATACTATCTCACCATCATGTGACAGTTGTAAATAGTAATTAAACATGTCAATTTGATTTTTTAATGACTCTGATGGCGGTTTAACGCAATTGGAAAAATGCTCTGGATGTATGTTTCATGCTTGCACTCGCCAGCGAAGTTCATCTGTAATCTTTGAAATAATATTCTAGTAATTCTAACTTATTCATCACTTCAATGCCGTAGTTTGAGATGTTACCACTGAAATATTTGGGATGTGATTGAGATGTCTATACTAGTCGCTCGCTAAGTAATCATCAGCATAAACTAGCGATAAGGGTCCTAACTGGGATAGTGGTAACGTGAAGTTGAGTTTCACTAAAACACCAGCTTTTACAAATCGCTGATATGCTGTTATAATGACTACAAACTTGGATAAAACTTATATTCAAGGCTTCTTGGCACTTGTTTCCGATCATTATTTAAACAAGGTATATCATATTGTCTAGTCACTTAGCCTTTTTTAACGATATTGGTACCTAACCGATCAATACAAAGAACTAAACAGCATAAAGGTGGTAGATGCACAGTTACAGATCTGTGTTGACATTGTCATTTCTCATCGGGATGATCTGTAGACAATGGTTTTAACTTGCTACTCAAGTGTATTAAAAAAGTATACCTGACCCATTCAACCAGAGAACTAGTGCATTGTTGCCTTTTGAACTTCATGGAATGTATACGTAACTTTTATAGCATCATTGAATTAGGCCTGGGAAAATAAATCAAGTTAAAGTCCTCCTTACAAATTATACAGTCAGAAGAAACATTTATAAACGGATACAAATGAAAATTTCTGGACAGTAGAGGCTACAACTGTTTACCACATCAAGCTTACCCTTGGTTCTTTTAAAAAAAAAACAGTATGTTCAATCCGTCATTCGCCATGGACGTAGCTTTACTTTCTATCTTCTATAATCTGTCGCTTTCTTCTACTCCTTTCTAGTTATTTTGCTCAACTGTTAATAAACCATTACTGCTACATTTAATTGTTCTTTTCGTAATATTTATCAAGTAGACAATTATCTTCACCTTAACATTGTTTCGTTAGCGGTTGGATTATAACACGATTTCCTCTCAATATCTAATGCATGTGAATAATCTTTGACACTATTCTATTTTACTATGGACTAATAGTTTTGATAAGCAAATTAAATATAAGTTCGATTAAGCAGGTTAAACAAATGAAATCACTGAAAAGAAAATCCTCTTCATTGGATGGTCTTTATTCCTATCCAATGACTCTGTGGGTCCTTTTCGTTATGTGATCATAAAATAAAGGATAGATATTCACTGTTCCTCTTAACAGATCATTCATCAGTAAAAGATGATTTTTAAAAATAGGGTGACGGGTATCACTTGGTACAATACATCACAATAAATTGGTAGGAAACCTGTTTTATTTGAACGGATCATATCCCCATAAATTATCCCTAAAACTCTATTTAGATGAATTGCTGAAGATAGAACCACTGGGGACAGTTAATTGTTTGCATTATGTTGATTTATCCAGATAGTAAGTTGTTGATCAATAATAAAAGTAAATATTACAAAGCAACTAATAATTTTTCCATTTAAATCTCACTGTACGATAATCTATTCTCCCAAATACTATTTAATTACTACTGGTCCAAATTAATTGTGTATTACCCCTCTTTCATTACTAATAAGGAATGGAGTTTTACTTCAAAAAGAAAATTCTTCTCGTATTATAGAGGATATCTCTTCTGTTGATTTCTGTCCAAGGTAAAGTTGATTCGTTCTTATTTTGTATATGTTCATGTCAATTAGTTGTAATTTCATGAGTGATAATAATATTTTCAGTGGGAAACATGAATTTCAAAGATATTTCACTCGTTCTACAAAGGCTAAAATAAGGCATGCATTAATGAATTTGACAGTATTATATGTTAAAAATGGTGAACGATTGCATCATCAACAACCATGAGGATTTGGTCTATGTGATGATGATAGGCGCTCAAAACAATTGCCCCCAAATGCCCTGGTACGGCCGGGAGTAGGGAGAGTCCACTCTCCCTCTCGAAATGCTCTCACATGGCCACGCGTATACAGCCCCTGCCAGGGAAGTCCTACTCACTGCCTTCTCGTGGCACTACTGTTGTTTACAAAAGTGAGAGGACGGAAAGCGAATGTCCGGCGCTTTAACCGGGTTGGTGGACACGGAGAGTCCACCTAGGGGAGTTGGAAAACCCTGATTCCAAACCAATGGTGCACATGGGCTCCAGTATCTTGAAGGAACAAATAGCGTATGAATCAATCGTTGGTCAACGGCTACCATGGGACTGTATCTCCTGACGATGCTCCACTGCCTTGTGGGTTAGACCTTTAGGTCAAAGGCTGGGGGTGTGGTCCCCTAAGAAAACCACCTGCTTCGGTTTGGCACTCAGGCAGTATCTCAGCCCTCGCACAATTAAATGAAATGATGACCTGTTCTGACAATCCTATTTACTCAAAACAAATTACACTTATCTGTGGATGAAAGTTGTATTTTTTTTCTCCAAACTGAAAAATCAAACTCATGTGCTGTTGTAAATCAGGGCTATATATATCTATATATTCCTGACAAGGAAATAAGTACATTGTAAATGCCTTAAATAACTGATAAAAGTATATGCCCTCCAAGACCTACACAATTCGCGTTAATGCATCTATAATGCATCTAAACATTGAGAACAAGAGTTGAAGAAATCGTATGAATTACAGTCAATGATATAATTCGAACAATACGAACAGAAAACATGGAAGCGTTATAACTCATAGTGTAGAAAAAGTTAGCACATACATCATTGTCATTGTTATCGATTTTCATTCATGGCATCTAAGATCACGAATTGTTGTTGAATGAACCTCAAACTAAGAAATTTACGCTTAACAATTAAGGATTTAAATGAACTCTTGATGTTATATTTTTGTTCGGCTTCCCTTATGGTTATTCCAATTCAATTCTCTACTGCACAATGTTTAGGGTGTTAAGAGCAGGTGTCCACTGGTCATTTGTAATATATTTTCTTAGTGAGTGAATATTCGTAAACTCAGGTTGATTCATCATCGTTACTTTAGTAATCACAACATTACTTTTTGAGTAGTTCCATCATAACCAAGCACTAATTCAAGTACATCCATGACCAAATACTAGTAAATTGTTTCATAGTTATAAAAATGAACTCCTGATGCTTTTTGTATAATTCCTCAAATTTATCTCTAATAGTAAACGAATGGAAAAAGCTGATTTGTTTCCTCAATGTCCATAGAGAAAAAAATTGGCTTAAGTTACTTATTTCATAAATTCCTATCCCACTGACAACACAGTTAATGTATATATATACGTAAGAATGATTGATAGCCCATGCGAATATTGCAACTGAATCCTCTTACACTATTTTATTACAATTCAGACTTTAAAACTCATAGTGTCACAATATAGATTATCAAAGTAGTAATATCATTGTTTGATCAATATATATACTTTCTTTTTCATTCTCATAGATCTACATTTGGTGTTGACTGTCGGGAGGATGTGAAACAAGCTAACATATCCATTGAACCAATTAAACTATCCAGTGATATTTTCCAACCATAAGTAGTAGTACTCACTCCTGTTTAAACTTTGGAATTTTTGTCAATAATATGTATAAAATTAAGAGTGATTGCAAGAATTTTATGACGTGATTTCTTGAATAAAAGAAATATATTCTAAGAAGTTTTGCTTTATATTTGAACGAATAAATCCCGCGGTTGTCAGACACCGGTTTAAATGAATAACCAAAAAAATACGTATGTTTGTAAGAATTTAAGAGATTTGAACTTCAAGAACAAATTGAACATTTCGCTCGGCAATGCGGCTCAAACATCCAAATATAAATATATGATGTACTGCCACCATGACTAAATTGGAGTCGGAAATTGGAACCGTTAAATGTGTCAGCTTAGTGTATTCTAACAAAAAATATACTCACAATAGGATTTCATAGCTTCGTGTTAATTCTTTGATGGGGTTATGAGTGAACATCACTATGTAGCCTTCTTAATTTACTGCGATTACCTGGTCAAAATCAATTTATGATGTATGTCATCATGAAAATAAAATTATGTCTATAAACTTTCATTGCTAACAATTATTGCAGCATATATACATGGATATGTTTTGTGTGCTGTTGAGTAGCCCCATAGCGGGATGAAACGCCCATCCAATGCTTTAAATTTCCCAATAATTTTTTTAGCTTTGATCAATTCATGATTTCAATGAGATTATCAGTATGGGGATTATAGTATTTTCATAGCTGAAATCACGAGTCATTCTTTGCTAGACCACCATTGAAAACTCAGATGGACTCGTGGTTTCAACTCTGAAAATTTAGTGAAATTAACAAAACAACTAAGAAATAAACAATACATAAGTAGAATTATAATAAGCAATTTATTTACAACAATGAGAAAAAAAATTTGCAAAAGAAATCAATTTAGGATGGATTACACTCTTGAGGTGGTGTAATAGTATTTGAAGTTTTTCTATGAAGTGAATTAGGAGCTGGTGCTGTTACTGTTGATGAATTTCTCGGAACCTTCTGACTGATAGGGTTGATGTTAGTGTAAATGTTATCTCGTTTTTTCTGATCACTGCATGACGATGGAATTTTATTAAGTTCATTTGAGTTCATATTGTTATGGACTTCTAAAGATGGTTTCTAGAGTTATAATGAATTACAAATAAAAAAAGGAAAAAACAGTGGTGTTTACAGTTGCAAAATTAATATTCAAGAAAACAATGATGTAACAACAGAAACTTTATAGGCGTATAATAATTGATACTGGTAAAAATCTTTCTTGTTGACAGTCGATGAAATATGTCGCTTTAAGACTGATCTGTCTTAATACCTGGTCTAAAAAAATGGGGTGAAGTGGTCACTTAAACGGTTCTAACTGGTTAATGACATGCGAAACATCTGTACGGATACGAGATGGTCAGATAGATTCGATAACTTGCGACAACTTTATGAAAGACGGAGCGTCTGTCTATATTTATGAATAAACAAGTTACTATGCAACAAGCCTCCAACTGCCCTGGTACGGCCGAGGGTCGGGAGAGTCAGCTCTCCCTCTCCAAATACTCTCGCATGGCCACGCGTATACAGCCACTGATAGAGATGTCCTGCTAACTGCTCTTTCGCGACGGGCTTGTTGTTTACGGGATTGAGAGGACGAAAAGCGAATGTCCGACGCCTTAACCGGGTTGGTGGACACGGAAACTCCACTTAGGGGAGTTGGGAAAACCTGTTTCCAAACCAATGGTGCACCTGGGCTCTAGGACCCTGGGGGCACAAATGGCGTATGAACCAATTGTTGGTCACCGGCTTCCATGGGACTGCATCTCCTAACGATGCCCCACGGCCTTGTGGATCAGTCCTTTAGATCGAAGGCTCCGGGTGTGGTCCCCTAAGAAAACCACCTGCTTCGGTTTGGGCACCTGGGAAGTATCACAGCCCTCACACAAATCAAGAGACTTGTGTGGCGCATATCTATTCGGTGTCCCTTCGTACCAATATTTATGTCTTCAAATTAAGAAAAAATAAATATGCAATGATTTTGGGTTGCGAAATACGACCAATGAAAGGATAAAACAAGCAGTTCGGAAATATTTGTTCACTAGTATCTTCAAACCAAAGCTTCAGTCAGTCAAACAAACGCAACACAGAACCTGGCACATACGAGCATCGGTTTACGTTGCCATGTCTCATTAGCACAACGAGATGAATTTGGGAAAACCCGAGTATTAGGGGTAGTAGCAGTATTCATGGAGACATAAAAGATTAGGCATCCAAGATACAATTGAAGAAAACATAAATTGGTGAAATAATCAGAAAGAGTTTATGAGGAATTTATGAAGACAAATAGTGGGCTATTGCGAACGATTCTAAGCCATGTCAACCAAAGTCTCTAACCATTGGTTTACATGGTAATGCTTACTTGCATGTTATTGGCTGAACCCAACCTCTATGGATTATACTAGCTGGCGTAGAAGAGTTTAGAAGTAGGTAAGGAGTAGCCAAACAAAAAAAAGAATCAACCCATGCAGTTAATCGCTGCTAATTCTAACTACAAGTGTGAACCTTTTGAATGAAGACCACATGATAATCATCATTTGTGATGATAGGATTAAAGACACTAATTATTAAAACAGTTTTCAACAGAAATAGCATTTCAAGGTTGAACAATACAATGAACACTTTGAAGTTATCAAATAAAACATGTTAGAAAAATAGGCCAGCAATAACAATAATAATATTCACCTGTTTCAAAGGTTCTTGCTTAGGAATTTGCCAAGATGGATTGAGAGGTTTCGGCGCTGCAGGAGTAAGAAAAAATTCATCTTTTTTATTTTGTGGTTGAGGAATAGTAGGACCATCAGTGAATTCGGATGGTCGACGATTAGCATCCTGATGATTTTTACCAATAATGGCATGAATGGAACGGAGTACATCCTGTGGTAATTGAGTTGTGCTTTCCGCTAAAGGTCCATGTTGTAAAAAGCTAAAATCCTGAAAATATATTAATAACGAAAAGTCATTTAATACAATACAAAAACAAATCAGTATGTTTTACATTGTTTATCCTTTGAGAATAATTCATAATGGTACATGTATCATTTCACTGAAATTTGTATTTTTCAGAACATTTCCTTGTGTATTTACCATTTTATTGTTCAGCAGAGAACTATTGTTCGTTTATTAACTGCGATGAACAGTACTCGACATTCGATTTGGAGGTTATATGGTTCAATAATAAATCTCAGGTTGAAAAACATTCACTGATGAAAGTTTTCAAATCAGTACAAGATGATATCAGTTAGTGATGAAATATACCTTCGAATAATTAAATCTCTATGTATTACCTCTTCGATAGAAATAACACTTTCTGCGCTAGCATCCTATTTGTAGCACTACCACGTTGACTGTGTTAGTGTAGACGATAATGAATGAAAAATAATTTCTCAATTGGTTTCGCGTACCAAAATTAGGCTAGACCCATTGTACAGATACAGATACAAGTTAGATACAATAGAAGCCTACTCTCGTACTCCAGAACTATGTATATTTAATTACGATAAGCTTTACCGCAACCATTGGGAATTCATATCAAACAAAGTGTAAATTAAACAGCTTTAAAAATCTCCTTTGTTGAAGATAACTGTGTCACGCGTACCAACAAATGACAGAGTAAATGATAAATGGTGGCTGCATCTAGAGTCAGTAATGACAATCAACAGTCGAAATAATAACAAGAGCACTCAAATATGAATGTTGTTGCACTTAAACAAAGATCCAAAGAATGCACAAAAACTTGAAATAACTGTTACAAAGGTTGAAAAAATGTAATCAAAATAATAAATACAGTAGATGTTATTAGTTTATGTAAATGCTTCAGAATATTATATAGCAAGTGACGTACTTTTCACTGGTAGGGGCGGCCAAACCAAAACATGGCATCAGTCTATAAAGTCACTAACTTCTGGTCTGAGCCATGTTGGTGGCTGCAGGCTACTTGGTTGAGGGTCTGTGCGACTATCCTAACCAGTGGTTGGAGACTCTGTGTGATATGGCACAGAATCGGTCACAATGGCGTAGGTGTATACATTCTTTGTCTTCCTTTAAACCATGTGATTAAAATTGTTTATACTTTTCTTTCTGCGAAATATTTCTTTCTCCTTCTATCATATCCTTATATGTAGTGGTTTTTTATATATTACTACCATTAAAGTGACTGCTTCTATGAATTTGGTGTTCATGTTGTTGTGCTAATGAGGTGTAGCGACTTGGACCGATACATATATGTGTCTGGTCCTACGTAGACGACTGACGTTTCACAACACATTTAGAAATGATCGAAAATGCTAGTGTTTACAGAATGATTGCAAGTAGTATAAGTCAATACACGAAAATGAGATAAATGAGAAGAGGAAGACAGTGAATGCAAATGAACTTATGATGAAATCATCATCTGTTGATAAGAGCCAGGTCGGTTGTTAAGTGTGATATCGTGGTAAATCAGTCACAGTAGCGCAACTGCAATAGTATTACTGAATCCCTATTTTTCTGTACTGCATTTCTTATATTTAGATTCTTATCGTTTTCGGCTTTTCATTTTGTTGATTTCATGTCGCTGTGGTGATATGATCTGTAACAACTTGAATCGATACACACTCGTGCTACTTTCTACATCGATAACTAACTGACTGACATTAAAGTAAAGCCTGATCATGAAGATGAATTGTATACTGTAAAAGTGGTATAAACATCACTCACAGGATCTAATTTTTTCGAATGCAAATCGGTAATCGGTTTGGAACAATTATCGATATATTCCTTTTTCAACATCGGAGCAGAAGACAATGGTGAGAGAAAATGATCCGATTTGCTGGTGGTAGGTGATTTAACTTTTGATCTAGGCAATTCCGTAAGTGGTTTACGTGTTGAACTATGATATCTCATAGGGCCATTATCAAGAGTGACTGCTGATGATGAAGATGACGATGATGATAAGACTGGATGGGAAATTTTGTTCGGAGAGGAATCCTGGAACCGCTACATGATAGAAATCATATTCGGATTGATGAATTAGAAACGGATGATTTCTTTTCAAAACGTTACATTAATTATCAATAAAAACGAATTTAACACACATGTATAGTTTTTAGCAATGGGTAAAAATTGATAATCGCACTTGAACTACAGACAGTAGAGGTGGAATTGTATATTCAGATAACTAATAATCCATACAACCGAAAGTACACAGTTCATGCAATCATTTACTTGTACACAAAATATACATTGCATTGCTTAAGAGATTAATACTGCCTATTCAATGGTCAAATATTTTTCTAGTAGCATTGTATTGTACAAGCTTATCTACATGATAGCCTCATAAACTCACTACAATAATCCGAAAGTATTTATAATATAATCAGTGTAAAGGTATATGAATATGTTCGGAGAGTATTTACTAAAGCAAGAAGAATGAACACAGAAATCCCTGTCGGTAATTAACATTACTGAAGTAGAATGTTTAATGTGATCCAATAAATTCTGTATTGAGTTTATTACCTTTGTGTTAAGGAATTCATTAGTCAAGAGATAATGTTATATAAGGATCTTTTGCAAATTCTAATTACTCTAATAGGGTTTTTCTGTAAATATGTACTGATACAACAAACAATAATATGAACAATAATAGCAATAACGGGGCGGACTTGCATGCATATAGCACACAACAATACTGTCATGCACTGTCCCATCACCCTTGGCAGATCAGGCAACCAGAAAGTCACGAGAACATCATCAGGGCATACGACAGGATATGTATGTACATACATATATACAACAAACAACATAGTGTGAAATGCTCGAAAAAAGTTAAAACATCCTGATTGGATAATATTGTCTTCATTGAAATGATAAATGTATAGCGAATATGGAGGTTTTTTAGATAATTAGTTTGCATAAAGGCAATCAAGACTACGTAAAGGTCAAAGGACAGTCCTAACTATTTGATAACATCTCAGACTGTAAAGCTGGATGACCCAAGTTCGAATCCCCAGGGGAGCATCAGTTCCCTTAATATTGTAGGGAACTAATTGCCGGCTAGTACGAAATCCAGGTCCGAGGTTTTTCGTTAACTACGTCCAACCACTTAATACTTGAGCATAGTGCATGCGATGTTGAGTCATTCAGAACAGTGGGCACATTGCAACTATACGGATAGAATTTAGCGAGTATTAAAGAATAAGACAAACATGACACTAGTGCTTCTCTTCACGCTGTGTAGTTTCTGTCGTCCAATTATTCCCTGAACTAACAAAAATTTTTCGGGTTTGAAAATAGGTTGGCTAAGAAAGTATGTGCAATATACAAAAACCACTGACACTTACATGGAGAACAGGTTTTTCTTCAGATTTTGCTAAACCTGTAGATTCTGTAACAGATACAGTAGGACGACTGCGTTTATTATCAGATGAATGCTCGGGAGACTGTTGAGCGCGTTTAGGCGAAGTGATAACATTAGCAATTGCTGTAACTGCAGCACCGACGCGAGAGAAGATTGATGTAGATGAGGTTTCGGAAGATTTACGAGAAGACGGCGAAGATGTTTTGTTTGTTATAAGAGTATTAACTGTAGTCAATGAGTCTAAGAAGAAAACAATGTTGAACGTGAGCGTAATAAAAAGAAAGAAATATGAAGAGACGTATTAAAATATAACAATCAATTGTTTATTGTTTCAGATAAATTTACGTGATAACAGTATTAAGTATAAGGAATAGTACACTTACGAAGAAACTTTGATAAAAAGAATGTGATTTCCTCTAAACGATTTAGCATTAGACTGAATAATCTGATCATGCAAAAAGCTGGAAACTGTGGCATGATCTTTGGAATTCAATTTAAAGACATGTTAACAGTATTTCTAACACCGACAAATTAGCACCCTGACGTCGATTTACTTGAGTACACCGTCGATATTTTCTGCTAAAAGCAAGATAACTTTTGGGCTACATAATGAGGAGTATTGAATTACGATAGATCATTTTGAATTCTTCATTTTATTTGATGATCTGCAAAAATTCAGGCTTTATAATTGATAAGTCGATGGTACAACTGTGAAGTCCTACCCTCAACATATGAACATATATTGAATAATTTACATTACGACAAATGACCGCACGTTGAATGGGTTATACAATCTTTCTGACGATTTCATTGCTACTATTCTACGTAAAAATTTCAGTAATTGTTATTGTAGATCCTTCAGAATTCTCAGTCACAGATGTAACGCCTCTCCATCACAGTTATGCTACCTTAATTATATAGGGATATATGGTGAGATGCCCAATGACCTAACCTAACAGTTAGGTCAACTGAATGAAGAATGAGTTATCTACAAGCTAACTTCTTTTAATTGCTTAAGAAACTTTACCATGTGAATCTTGTGCTTATATTTCGTATATAATTAAGATATTTTAATGCATGAAAGACCTATTCATCTAGCTAGCGGTTTTGTTTTTGTTTTCTACCCATCCGAGGGGTGAACTCAATAAATGCAGTCTCACGAGTATCCATCACTCGGCTATATCATATCTCAAAGTACATCTAACGACAAGCGTTCTGTTCCTTGATTTTAACAAACAAATCACTAACTCTCCATAACAAAGTATGAAAAGGAAATGAAACAATTTATAACTTCTCATCAGTGGTATCAGTCAGTCAGTAAACGTAAGATTTGGTGGGAATATGCGTCAATTGCTGTTCCCACATCAGCAGAACCCAATGAGTAAAAGTAAACTATGATGCGGAACTCAGGATTTGGAGGAAGACAGAAAAAGAATACTAATGAGGTCGATTTCCGGCGGTGTCACCAATCGTCTCACACAGGGAGGTCTGTGCTTATTTACCCAGATCAACTCAGCGCTCTATGGTTTTAGGTACAGATAATATGTCGTGCTTCGCTTACTGGTAGAATTTTATTCAAGATACTCTTATGTTAAACAGTATTAAGAATTGTGTTATTCCTTTATGTTGAAATAATCGCAACAGTTAGGTGAAAAACTGTTTAGATTGATCAGATTGTGAATCTTCATCGACTAGGTAGGTTGAGACTTGTATTATGTATGCTTAACCACCTATTATCTCGACGAGCAATGTTAACTGGCAAAGATATAAGTTGAAAAAAGCTAGGTGTAGTCACATCAAAACATATCATTAGTTCATGAAATCATTGACTATTAAGTCTAAGCCATGTTGGTAGATGCAGACTACCTAGTTGAAGTCAGTGAAATAAATCTGATCAAGTGGTTGAAGAATTTAGATAAGATGGTTCAGATGCTTTAACTTCCTCGAGATCTTCAGTGCCAACATCCCTTCACACATAATTTTCATTCAATTTTTTTCAGATCACATACTTAATGTTTAACCTTACCAATAAGATTATCATTGTTTAACATTGCAATAGCTAATAATCTCATAATTCATGGTTTATGAAAAAGTTAATTTACAAGAAACAACTAGTTTAATTAATACTAACTTTCTTGATCCGATTGTACACAAGGAGTTACATTATTACAATTCATTGAGCTTGATGAATTGATCAAAGGAGTTGATTGAATAGTAGATGAATTACTACAATGGACATCAACTTTATTGGAAGATAAATTCTGACGAACATTATCTGCAAAAGCAACAGCCATTCTAGGATCACATAGTTTATTCACTAATTCACGATAATGAGATACGCGTTGTTGTAGTTTTGACGATTTTTCAAACATCTAATTTATTTGAAAAGTATATAAACTATTATTGATAGAAACAATGTATAAAT
Organism: Schistosoma mansoni; assembly: GCF_000237925.1. Classification (NCBI taxonomy): domain Eukaryota; kingdom Metazoa; phylum Platyhelminthes; class Trematoda; order Strigeidida; family Schistosomatidae; genus Schistosoma; species Schistosoma mansoni. The sequence continues at coordinate 416,563 of NW_017386048.1, forward strand.
AGGTGTTAGAAAATAAATCCATCGAAAAGTAGATATAGTTTTGTGGGATGGCGATTTAGAGGTTATAGTGTTCAAAGTTCACTATCAGATTGTAAGTTCCAGATGCACTTTAGTTTATTTGATTTGAAAAGCATACCTAGCCCTCATACTTAAAGAGTGGCTCGACGCCAAATCTCTACTCGGTAAACAAGTAACAAAAAAGGTAAACCTTTTAAATATTGGAACAGAATAATGTTTAGGCGATAGACATTAATACGATTGTATGGATTTAATTTCTCTAAATCAAACATTGACAGCTATTTTGGTAGAGTTTTGTTTTTTGAGTTGGATAGTTTGGTCGTGGGGCTTTCATCGCTGTTCTAGACATCATCAGCACAAACTTCAGTTTGTACTGACGATGTCCACTTGAGCTACAAATCTTCTCCATCATCTCATTGACAGTTAGCTTTAGTTTTTCTAAAACCTGACATATAGCAAATTATATAATATAGTACCTTTGACATACACAGTACATTAATACTTATATAGTGTCCCATGGATAAGTAGCTCATTTATCAAGCAGAGAATAGGGTTTACTATTAATTGATCACTGGGTAATGACCACTGTTATTTTTGCCTAGCTCTTTAGTGCTGGTCAAACTCTATCGGCCAAGCTGGAATCCCACAGGGAGCATCCGTTCTCTTGTGATTACAAATATACTATACTGGCCGGTACCAACTAACACGAAACATGCCCAATAATTCCTGATGGCTATTTTTAACCGCAAAGCGAAGAACAGCGCACTCGACTTCTATTCATGCTTTCGGTGTACAAATGCATCTTGTTGATCCAGGTTAGCACAGACGTTTAGTTCAATTCTCATACTGACTTCTTCAGACAATCCCAAACGACAAAAATAGTACGATGTCGTCGCTTAGGCCTAGAATGAACCCATAAAAAACATGATACATGAAATTCAATAGTGATTGGAAGACATGTCAATGGTTATTAATCGATGTTAGAATGATATATCACTCCCATCGGAGATAACAGTAAGTTCATATAGCTCAAAGGTATAATCTTTCATAGCGGCGCAGATGATGTGGATTGGGATCAGTGATACAGTATAAGTCTCCGTAAGATTACAGATACGCATCTTTTATAGATGCCAATTATCATTAGGTATAAGTTCAATCGCCTTCTCAGTAGATTGCTTCCAACCATTTAACGTTATTCATAGTCTTGTTAGAATGAAACTAGAATGACTGTATTTAGTGTTACCACAGACTTTTTATAATTAGTTAAAATATCTATGAATGACCTTATTTTATCGAGCAAACAATTTTTCGATGACGTAGTGTAACAAAAACAGTTGGCCTTTGACACTGATTGATTAATGAGTAGTGAGAAATATCATATTTTCCTGTTACTTTAGTGTTGACGGAATTTTGTCTATCAAATTGCAATGTAGACAGTAGTGTGAATGGTCTGAAGTCTTGTACACTATGCTAAAATGTCCGGAGGCTGGTATTTGTTAGTGGGAAACCCTTTACATAGGTTTCCTACCAGTTGACACTCAACATCAGCATGGTGTAATCTGGGACATCATAGGGATTGATGCTCGCTGTGGGGTGCGAACGCGTGTCAATCAGCTTCAAAGTCTGCGACTTTAACACTGACCAAGCTGAGGAATGTCTAACCACTTTTGGTAGTTGTATATGCCTAGAGAGACTACATTATAGTCTTTCAATAAAGTAATAAGAATTTTCAAACTTACAGCATTCAGCTCGTCATTTTTAGCTTTTAACTGATTAATCAATTCAACATGTGAATTCCTAAGTGAGAGTAGCTCTTGTTTTGTTTGATGCCATTGATCTTCAAGCTCGTTTCTTTCTAAAATAATTTTGTTTAGTGACTTTTTCTACAAAAAGAAAAGAAAACATAGTACAAGCGAAACCATGGAATTAAACAGAACGAAAATTAATACCAGAAAGACTAGGTTGTGAAAAAAATATAATAAATGGGTGGGTAAACAGGATCTGGATACAAAACCAGTAAGTTATTAACAAAATTCAGGATCATAAGTTCATTTGCATTCACTGTCTTCCTCTTCTCATTTATCTCATTTTCGTGTATTGACTTATACTACTTGCAATCATTCTGTAAACACTAGCATTTTCGATCATTTCTAAACGTATAGTGAAACGTCAGTCGTCTACAACGTAGGACCAGACACATATATGTATCGGTCCATGTTCCCACACCTCATTAGCACAACAACATGAACACCAAATTCATAGAAGCAGTCACTTTAATGGTAGTAATATATAAAAAACCATTACATATAAGGATATGATAGAAGGAGAAAGAAATATTTCGCAGAAAGAAAAGTATAAACAATTTTAATCACATGGTTTAAAGGAAGACAAAGAATGTATACACCTACGCCATTGTGACCGATTCTGTGCCATATCACACAGAGTCTCCAACCACTGGTTAGGATAGTCGCACAGACCCCCAACCAAGTAGCCTGCAGCCACCAACATGGCTCAGACCAGAAGTTAGTGACTTTATGAACTGATGCTATGTTTCGGTTTGGCCGCCCCTACCAGTGAAAAGTACGTCACTTGCTATATAATATTCTGAAGCATTTACATAAACTAATAACATTTACTGTATTTATTATTTTGATTACATTTTTTCAACTTCTGTAACAGTTATTTCAAGTTTTTGTGCATTCTTTGGACCTTTGTTTAAGTGCAACAACTTCCATATTTGAGTACTCTTAGTCTCATTTCGACTGTTGATTGTCATTACTGACTCTAGATACAGTTACCGTTTATCATTTACTCTATCATATGTTGTTACTAATCTTTATGTTATTATTACAGGAAGCCTTTCCCTATTTATGCACACAGACGCGTCAATCGCTATGGATATCTCTCGAGTTGAGGTTTGCAACCAATTTATATGTATATTGTTACAATGGAGTCGTTCTTTTTGATGGAGTTTTGTTCTCTAAGCTAAATGATTCGGTCGTGAAGCAGTAATCGCTCTTTTGAACGACATCATCAGGATAAACTTCAGGTAAAAACGAAGTGTTCGAATTTCTCCACACATCATTTTTTAGACAAATCATGATTTTGAACATCGATTTCACGCGTCTCAGTTGTGTTGTAAGACACTTTGATAGACAATATACAACACTGCACAAAAGTGTCATAGACGAAGTAAACTTAGGTCAAATCTTTATACTGTAAAACAACTGTTTGATAAATATTCATTAGAAATGACCAAGGTAATTTACTAAGCTATCGTTGTCCATGTCTCATATTTCACTTCTCTTTCCACATCCTAACATTCTTCAAAAACACAGTCAAACACTATTCCACTGAGTTATTTGTGTTAGGATTGATATTCTATCGAAAGCATTGTTCGTGTGTATATAAATGACTGAGAACATAATGATTACCTAGTAGTTAATATTAATGATGATCTTATCTGTCATGTAGGAAAAAACCATGTCCAGCACTGATTACCTGTTCAATAGGATTTGGCAATACAGAACAAGTTATTTCATTGCAATTTCCATAGAACAGGTCCCAAATCCATGGACATTTCTAAAATATAGATAGTAAAGTAGAAACACATCATATGGGCATTAAAGAAATTAATCGATTACAAAAATTCAACTCAATGTTTAAAGCTATATATTAAATATACGTAACAACTGATATTAGTTATGTTTTTGGATTACAGATAGCAGTTAAATTAAGTACACATAGTTTGCTCTATTTTCGACTCGTCAGTTAACATTCACACTGACACTAGAAATGAAGTCAGTGATTATATGGACTCAGTATCTTCGACATAGACTTCATTAACATAGAGCTTTGTACTATTGTGCATTGGCTAGACCGCATTAGCACGACGAGACGAAAAGAACACTAAATTGAAATATTGTAGTAGCAATGATAAGAAGAAAGGTTAAAACTTGAGAACATTATTTGAAATGTTAGAGTAGAAATGTATGAAGCGATACCGGAATTTAAGATTAATAAGAAGATAAATAGTTAGTGCATCTGCGCCAATGTCTTTGAGAATAACATACTGATATCTGAAACCATAGGTACTACATTCGGGTCTCAGTGTAAATATCAACATAGGAATGCAGGTAAATTTATTGAACAGGTCTCAAATAAGACGGAACAGATGTTCTGGATTCCACGTAGTAAAATACATAAGCTAAGAAAGTTATACCGAAAAAAAACAATGATATAATAATAGACAAATAGGACGAGGATTGAGAGGAGAAAACAGATGACGGGTAGTAGTAATAACAACAATAAATGATTCAGAAGAAACTGAATACTTTCGCACTGTCTAGGTCGAATTCAACCAATTTATCTAAAGTCTTCCATACTCTAGTTCTAGTCATCCCAAGGATCAAGTTCAGAAAATGCATTTACCACTTCAGGATATAATAGCTACAGAGATTCCGTGTTGCTTCTACTCGATCGAGTTTAAATATTTTACAATATTTATATATACTATCCGGATGCAAAGTAAAAGTCACAACCACCCTGAGCAGAACAAATGTATAACTTTGTTAATTAGCTTAATACTTCTGTTTAGAACTGTGCTTTCAAACTCGATGGTGTTGAGTGTAAGGATAAATCACAAACAAACAACAATTTGTAGTATGGCATTTTGATTTAATTTAATATTGTGTTGTCCTGTTTTTATCCGGGTTTAGTTACAACGAAAATATAGTCAGTCAGTCAGCTACAACGTAGGACCAGGCACATTTATGCATCGGTCCAAGTTGCCATACCTCAATAGCACAACAAGATGAACACCGAATCAACGAAAATATGTTAATCTACGGTAGATATGGTTTGAAAACCCTTAGTTAAAAACATTACTATGATCAGATAATCACATACTTTTTCAAGTTTATTTAGAAATGACCGTAACTGATTTAAAGACATATTTGGGCCCACTGCAACTTCTTCTTTTGAGCAGAATTGTTGTGCCAACTCATCTAGATCACCTAAAAATTTTATTAAATAAAGAAAGAAGACTTGAATAAGGTCACACGTTAATTTTATACAATAATAAAATTACCCAAACAATAAAAATCTGGGTTAAGGAATCCTTTTCATCCTATAATGGATATGATAATTGTTTGATGCATTTTAAATCTTAATATTTCCAAGTCAACGTATGTATACATGATTTTGTCAGTGTTAAATTTGTAGCGAACAAATGTTAAGCTTTGAAAAATTCCAAACGCTGATCACAATGTGTACATATTGGTCAAATGTCCTCCACATTTAATAATAATTATTATTATTTAAGCACATAAATATTGGTACAAACGGGCAGCAGATATATATGCACCACACAAATCCCATTTGATTTGTGTGAGGGCTGGAATACTGCCCAAGTGCCCAAACTGAAGCAGGTGGTTTTTTTAGGGGACCACACCCCCAGCCTTTGACCTAAAGGTCTGATCCACAAGGCAGTAGGGCATCGTCAGGAGATGCAGTCGCATGGTAGCCGGTGACCAACGATTGATTCGTACGCTATTTGTTCCTTCAAGATACCGGAGCCCATGTGGACCAATGGTTTTGAATCAGGGTTTTCCAACTCCCCTAGGTGAACTTTCCGTATCCACCAACCCGGATAAAGCGCCTGACATTCGCTTTTCGTCCTCTCAATTTTGTAAACAACACCCCAGCCACGAGAAGGCAGAGTAGGACTTCCCTGGCAGAGGCTATATACGCGTGACCGTGTAGGAGCATTACGAGAGGGAGAGCTGACTGTCCCCACTCTCGGCCGCACCAGGGCATTCGACAAAGACAGTAAATAAAACTAAACGCATGGGAAAAGAGCTCGATAGATCTAATGTTCATTTATAAACACTATGATCAAATATCATCACATACATGCCTGTGCAGTAAGAATCATTATATTTCAAACATACTGAGTTTATATACCAATCTTACTTACGACATCGTACCATAGAATAGAAAATAACATTTGTACAAGATTTAGTCAATAGTGGCTGTGAATAAGAGGGATAGTAATTGATAGACAGGACATAACTCGAAAATGATAAATCATATAATAATAGTTCATAGGTCAAAATAAAGCATATAATAAGAGGGACACGAATATGAATAGTTTAGTAAGTTAACAATACAATAAAATACAATAAAAATATATGTATCATATTGGTCTATAAATAGTTCTCAAAAGTTACTATTCATTATTCTTATCGGGACATAACAGAAACAGTTCTCAAAAACCATTTATGATAGAGTTTTTATCAATTATATGAATTATTACGTAATTTCATAATTTCTATGAAAATACATTCGTAGGAAATGTAAACGGCTCAACTTGAAGAAAATTTAACTAAGTCATTCGAATTTAAACATCTAAATATTTTAGACACATGCCATTTAACATTAACGAACATAACAAGCCGAATTCATTGGTTAAATCTTTCCTCACGTACCTTTATCTTTTGAATACGCAATTTCTTTAGCTTCTATTAGTTTCTCCAGTTCTTCGATTGCCACTAAAAAAAGAACATATACATACATACTAAGCATGATAATACTCCCCATCAGTTAGTGAGTATCAAGTTCGTTCCCAGCACATATGGGAATTGGCCCAAGTTGCTGTAACACATTAACACTAAGAGATGAATATTGAATCAAAATAATAAAGAAGTACCAGTAATGAGGGAGACTAAACATTGAGAATATCTTTCGGAAGGGCAGTACAAAAGTTTGAATGAAGGAAAATTAGAATTCAAAATCTATAGGACTATAAAAAGTGAATGCATCTGTACCATTGTGACCGACTCTGAACCATCTTACCTAAATTCGTCAACCACTTGGTCAGATTTATTTCACTGACTTCAACTAGGTAGTCTGCATCTATCAACATGGCTCAGACTTAAAAGTCAATGATTCCATAGACCAATGATATGTTTTGGTGTGACTACCCCTAGCTTTTTTCAACTTACATCTTCGCCAGTTAACATTGCTCGTTGAGATAATAAGTGGTCAAGCATACATAATACAAGTCTCAACCTACCTAGTCGATGAAGATTTACAATCTCACCAACTTTACCCAAGGCTATGTGCATAACCTTGGAATTGCTACCTCGATTGTTGTACGATATACAAGCAGTGCTTCGAGGACACCTGTGGTCAAAAGCTTTCAGATTACGCATATCTGTTGCTTCCACAGACCGTATTTCATAGCCACTAACCATCAGTCTTAAGACCGACACAATAAACAAATATATGGTAGCTATACACTTGTAGTCTTATTTTATCAATACTAGTAAGTCACCATGAATGTTATTGGTGGGACATTCAGAGCCTTCATTATATTTTTGATCAGAATTGTGCTGAGGCATGTGACTACTTTTATATCCAAAATGAATTTAGGTAAATTGAAGAAACTCCACCCTGCGAACAAGCTTGTACTGTTGTAAAATGATTAGAGAGTCGGTAAGAGACCCTGGACCAAGGTTCCATGTAAGCTGACACTCGTTACTAAGCCATATCTATAAACTTAAGAAAACTGATGGTGCAAACGGGGTTTGAACCAGCAACTTTGTCGACAAATTCCGAACAGCACTTATAATTAGAGACATGTGAAGTTGGTTGTCGGTCAATTATTAATCAAGGTAAACTTGGAAGGCGGTTTTCGACAATTATTAATTTAGTTCTACGTGAAAAAACATTAACATTAAATAGTTGGCCTGGCAATAACAACCTCTATATTTTATTGAAGCTTAATGAAAACCGCGGGATATGATAAATATACTATTACAATATTTGTTCACTTTTTTAAACATCAAGATGGATATAGAAAACGAATTGTGACAACTAATATAATACGTTGGAAATAAGATAAAACACTGTTAAGATAAGGGCATGATCATAGAAAGCATCGTCTACCTTCTTTTTTGTGCAACTCTGTCATCAACTTTGACCGTTCACATTCCCAATCGGCAGTGATGGAGTTTAAACGAGATTCAAAACTGGAACGGACATGTTCAACTTCTTTGGCGGAATTGCTCATTTCTTTTTCAAGCATTTCAAAGACAGCAGTTTGGTCGAGGAGAACAGTAGAACTTGACTGTTTTACAGGTATTTGAGACGTTACTAACAGTTCATTATATTTTATGTTTAGCTCATTATATTGGTCTATAAATTCACTTAGAGTTTTGTCTAGAGAAAATGTGCTCAATTCCCGTATACGAGCAAACAATCCGCTTTGTAAACCTCTGGCCAATGTACTTAACAGATGATAGAAATCTTGCTCTGTTTCGACGGAGCTCAGGCATGAGTTTTCAGACAGCGTTACTCTGGAAAGTTCTGAGAACTTGTTAGCAACTGAAAATGCGGTCCTTAATTGTTCACTGTATGATGAAAAAGCACTAGAGGTATCGGATAAAAGGCTTTTGATACTTTTGAGATCAGAAAAAATAGTGCCACACGAAGTTATTTCATTCTTTTCCTCATAACAATACATTTTACATGGGAATGAATTATTCTCATCGGCATCCTTTAAATCGTCTGCGTTTTGAAAATCACAAGCTCTTAGAACACGGCCAAGGCTAAGGATATCTTTTTTCAGACCACTTATATCAGAAACTGTTGAACCAAGCACCAAACATTGATCCTCATCCATAATTCTTTGAGAAATAAGAGGGGTTGGAAGGGCAAAATTAGAAAGCTAAATATTTGTGAATAGTATTGGGAAAACGACGTGGTCAAGTAAATTATCAATGGAAGAACGGCTGCGTCCCCGGACTCATAAATGCTTTTAGTCTTGGTGTTTTCCAACCGACTTCCGGCACAACAAGACCAAAACGAACGAGTGTTTCGGTCAATATAGTTCAACTGCGCCATCACAATAGGTAAACCTAGCTACCACACTAAGGTACAAGTTGTAGGCGAGGAAATACTGAACAAATCAGTATTCGTCAGAAATACTGATGTGGCTGCAACCCAACCGAAATATATGTAATTAGGCAGGTGAGATGGCAAAACATATGTGCCAAGTGAATCTATATGGAGTAATACTTCACAATTGGCAAATGACTCAAGCACTAGGTTACTACAAACAGGTATTAAACATGTTTACAAGGTTGGACAGAACAAACTTGATTACATTAACTATGATGCCGTACCATATACATGATCGACTCAAAAAAAGAATGGCAAGTTAATATGAGCAGCTGCGTCATAGTATGGCTCTATGGTTATGCTGCGTTAGGATCTGATGACAGTAATGCTCTCCTTGAGCATAAACTACTTAAAGACGTACACCAATATATAGGGGGAGTAATTCTAAAGGCAATTGAACATGCTAAACAGCACAAGTGGAAGGAAATTTTCCCTAAGCATAAGATAGTCAATAGGAATAGCTTTGAAAAGCGAAACAAATTATAACGTGCATATTTTCAGAGAACTATACAATTATATATTTGTCGTCAGTTCACTACTTTTTGTTGGGGAATTCATATGACATTACGGGACAATTTACACATTATAGAGAATGGAGTTCACAACTACTAAAAGAGATGTTAGAGATCGTACTTGAAATATACACTGAAAATAAATTGACATTCCTATTTGGTGAATAAAACATTTTTACTGAGGTGACCGCGGAAAATAATGGCAAAACGACTTCTGGAAAATAGAAATCGAGAAAAAAAGAGATATTTACAGTAAGTTTAATATGCTGAGAAGACCTACTGACCATTTGACGTTCCGAGAAGACGTTTTACTAATTTTTCATGTAGTAAAAACTTATAGAATCAACAAGTGGAACCAAGCACAAAAGATCCACGACTTCTAGGCAAGGACAACTTATAATTAAAACCAACGAATAAAACCACTTACTTCTAACCACAACGTGCATTCAAAATCGCAAAACGCGCCCCTGGACAGCGTTTGTGGCAATGTCTTGTTTTTGCTCTCAATCATCGAGGATTTGAAAATCTAGTTTTCGCATTGTTCGGGATCTTTAGGCATCAAAGTAATGAATAAGCACTGCTAGACAAGCTTTCTTGTGAGCATTATTGTACTTTTTTATTACAATATTAAATGGTTCAGTCTTCAGTAATAAGGATAGTAGTTTGGTGAACCTGTGTTAATCCTGACAGATTGCCCTCCAGTGAAGGTACAGCTCCTTCTTAGGCGATTAAACGCTCTTTGTAAGGAAGTTTGAAAAAACACTTCATCAGCTTCTTCCCCGCATTCTGGACACACTCAAGTGAGTTAGCATCCTTTGTTAGATATTGGCTAGGATCTTGGATACAGTACTCTAAGTGTGGCCTTACAAAGATGGGATATAAAATTCGAAACATCTCGTCAAAGCATTTAAATGCTCGGCGAAGTGACCATACCGCACGATAACCTTTGATAGCAGCTGCGTTGCAGTACGAACTGGAGAATACCATCATCACGTTCTGTTCGCCGTTTAACGTACGAGAACATTCTCTTCGGACAAGTATGGCTATCATATTCCAACTGTCGTTAGTAAGTGTTACCGGATTTAGCTGTGGTCCTTTTACATATATTCCAGATTTTTCAGATTCGCATTCAAATGGTTTTGTACGAATTAGAAGAAGCTTTCGCTTAACAAGCTCCTGTATCTAGTAGCAGTGGACCATCAATACCTCCAGGTAGGAACCTAGGTATATTATTAACAAAAGAGGGAAAAGAAAATGGTAAATCATGGTAAGATACTATCCTAAGTCCTGAAGCATAGATCAAGTTTTCTCTTAATGGACTCCTGAGAAGTCGCTTGAACTAGCTAAGCCGGCAGCGAATTCCAGCATTTGACTACTCATAAGGAGTAGAAATTGTGTCAACAGCCCGTTCTACTGTGTTGTAGTCTCCAGTTTCTAAGTGTTACCTCTTAGGTTTGTATTGTAGCTGAACCTAGGTAGGTGTTTAAGGGGATGTCCGAAATTATTAAGGCTGCTGTAAGCTATTAGAAGGTTACCTCTTAAACACTAATCTATTAAGTAAAGGTTGGGAGACTGAAGGCACTGTTCATGAGAATTGAATTTGAGTCCCCGAACTTTTGTCGTAGGTCGCCGTTGGATAGGTTCTAGCGTGTCCTTCTCCTTTTGGGGTGAAGGAAGAAATACTTTGTTTCCGTACTTTGAGTGGGAATGAATGAAATTGTTAATGATTATGTGGAAAGTTCTTCCGCCAAACTGGCCAAAAATGCGCTTCAATGGTACTAGTGCAAGGTTTGCTCGAAAGGCGTTTCGACCTCAGTTGGCATAAGACTTAAAATCACAGGGCACCAACACTCCTAGATCTTTTTCAACTTGGAATACTTCTAGGGGGGATGTGCGTAAGTTTTAGCTGTATTCTGCATCGTCTCAGATGGACTACTTTACAATTTGAAGCGTTAAAGGTAAGTTGTCATCTGCCCAAATTTGAACTGGGGTGAAATCCACATGAATAGCAAGTTTATCCTCTTGGTTACATACACCTCTCCGGAGTTTCACATCATAGGCGAAAGGTGATAAATCTGAAGATACCTATTGTGGAAGATCGTTGATATAAATCAAGAAAAGAAGATTTCTTAGTACTGAACCCTAAGAGACCCCATTAAGACATTCCACAGCCTAAGAGAAAGCGAAGTTAACCCTGACTTTAAAATGTCGATCTTTTATATATCAAGTGAGTCAATCAATTAGGGCGATTTGGTATCTAATCATTTGAGTTTTTTGGTAAGACGTATATGGCTGGGCTCTAAACAACTAAATGTACTTTGAATAAGAAAAAGAGAACTAAGCGAACAAAATTTTCTTTTTGACAAAATCAATGCCAATGCCTCAGCAGTGCATATTTTATGGCATTGTCAATCCACGAACTCAAGCCTAAACTTTGCGTGTAGAAACGATTTTTTCAACCACTCACCCTTCCTTGGCCCTAATTCCCTTAGTGGATACGTTCCTGGTTGTTGTTTTCTCTCTTTTCTGCATTTGTATTTGATTATGATCGGCTTTTTGTTTTTTAAATTACTGTTTTACATTTTAAACTGTGATCAGTTATCATTATTATTATTAACTTATACAAGTTTTCTTGATTATTATTCAGTCTATTATTATTACCTTTGTGTTTGTCGCTTTTCTTCATATCTGTCAATTGCACTATCTGACCCATAAGTTATTTTGTCCCTTACTCCTTGATAAATACGTAACCTCATTTGTTATTTATTACCCCTTCTGATATTGCCGGATCAATTTATACGGCAATCTTTCTTAGCCTCTCGTAGACATATATTTTCTATCTAACTATATATACGAATGTACAGCTTCAGTAAATGATTTCGTCGAAAAGAAAATTTTGTTCACTGGATTCTCTTTTTTTTATTCAAAGTACATTTAGTTGTTTAGAACTATTGACTTGTAAGCCTAACTAGCGTGGTTGTTAAAATTTTAGAAATGATTATTTGAACGCTGTTTAAGTACCCTGACGAAAACCGGATTATTTCTGAAAAGTAGCACGGCTTTAGTACAGGTTATTCATGCCCCACGAACTTATTAGTAACCCATGAAGGTTAGTGAGCTCTTAGAGATCAAAAGTAATCTATGAAAGTAGCCTACATTGACTTCAGAAAAGCTGTTGACAAAGTACCTCACAACGGACTGTTATATAAGTTCAGAAACGTCGGGATTGGAGGCAATTTAATAATGTGGATAAGAGACTTCCTAGTTTGACGCTAACAGAGAGTACGGGTGAACTTCAAGTTGTCTGGCTGGAAAACTGTGTCCGGCGGAGTGCCCCAACGCACAGTTTTGAGGCCAGTTTTGTTCTTTCTGTATGCAAATGACCTTCCTAGACTCCTTTCATCGTAGGTTTTGTTATATGCTGACGATGAAGTGCGATAAAAATTAAGGGTGACAGTTTAGAGCTTTGAAACGATCTGGGAAAATTATCTCAGTGGCCTGAAATTTGACAGCTGCCGATAAATATTTTCAAGGGTACTGTGATGAATGTTGGCTACTAAGGTACAAGTATATACACGGTGAATAAAACTCAGCTACCTGTTGTCTAGATAGACAATGATCTAGGAGTCATCGTTAGCACGGACTTAAAATCCACTATACGCAGATGGTGCAAAACCGCTAAAGATTTTAGAACGCCATCGTCAATACGTAGAGCATTTAGGCTTGTAGACGGTAAAATCTTTTTGACTTCCTATACAACATTCGTTCGTCCTAACCCAATTACTGCATACAGTCGACAAATTTCTGACTAAAAGGAGACAATCAGCAGTTGGAAAAGGTTTAAAGAACCACAACTACGCTGATTCCTGAAATATTTAAGTTCTCATATGATGCTCGATTGGCTAAACTACATCTATTTCGATTGTCATATAGGAGAACCAGACGTGACTTGATCACAAATTATAAGTTAATTAGTGGCAAGTTTCTGGCTGACATGCCCTGATTTTTATTGTCTTCCAAAACAAATAATTTAAGAGGATACTCTAGAAACGTTCAGGACAAATTACTTGTCAGCTGAATATCGACTGTTTCATCAAATCATCATTGATTACCTCAACACGTGATTGAGACTCTATCTGTGATCGCTTTCAAAAAAAGTTGAAATAACTGAGAGACCACCATTGCCGAGACTAACACAGATCACCTAGCCCCCTGTCCTTTCTAAACTGAAATTGAAACTGTTTCTAGCATCTAGCCAAGGCGCTTGGCTAAGGTTTTGTAAGCTATACGTTAACATTATACAAATAAAATTGTCCGAGTCAGTATAGACAAAACAAAGAACTCTTCACTGTATAACTTAAACAACGGCAGTAATACAGTGACAGTTACTTGACAAATCATAGTTTAGAATGCGAATAATCTGATAATTAAGAACTTTCATCATATCACTTCAGCAACTGCCTCGAATTAGGAAACGTGTCCTTGAACGTTGCACTGAACCGCGCCATTTGCAGCACTGCAACACAATGTATATAAGAAAGCATAGTGCTCATCACATAATACGAGACGAGTAGTAAATGTAACAGTAATGTCTCACTACAAGCTGGTCAGTCTTCAGTAGTAAAGAACAACTATAATAATCTAATGAAGACCGTTGACAACGGAAGTCTAGTTTTCATATTTGAAGTATATAGTTTAGGTATTGGAAGTCTCATTTTAAAACAAATCGCTGTTTTATGAACCTCGCTTTCGTGCGTATCTCAATTGTGTTATTAAACGTTCGGATAGATTCAATAGCACCTGAAAGTATGCAGAAACCTGCTCATGGTGTGAATATTTATTACCGTATCTATCAAACAATAAATATCCCAATAAATTAAATGTTCAGTCTCCGATAAAATCCATGTTCAGATATTAAGATTTTTACTACTACTGAGACCACTTGATTTCCAAAACTGAATCTAGGGTCAAAGATACAAAAAAACCTAATAATTAAAACTTTAACTTTTATCTCAATCAAATTTCCTTACTTGAAGAGAAAAAAACATTCTTTCTATTCAATGTGTTCAATAAAATCTTTATCACATGGTATTTGTAATGAAAGTAAAAAAGATATTAAATCTCTTTCCAAGTATACATTCAGCATCTAACATACATAGCTACTTTCAACACTGTCACGTGAACATGGACAGGTATGACGATGTAGTTCTGAAATTAGAAGAAAGCTATTTACAGTCACAGTAAAAACATAATTAGTTGATGATGATGATGAGTAGGTTGTAGGCTTCTTAATTGGAATCTATAATAGCTTCTTGATATATGACAAAACAATACCATTGTTTGTAAGCTACTAATTATATACAAATACTTATATATATATATATACTTAGTTTGTGATACAGTTTTTATTTGTTTATTTTTGACGGAACAATGTACAATTCAACTAAAAAAGCAGAACAAATGCATCAACATGCAATTGAAATATCACTAGAAGCTATGGATCTATTCTCATCTCATGATGGTATAGCTGATTATATTGCAAAAATATTCAACGATACATATTCAGGTTATTGGGAATGTAAAGTTGGAACAACATTTGGAAGGTATGTCTATGTAAATTATTATGATTATTAATAATAGTTTCATTCAATATTATATTTTTGGTACAATACAGAATTCTCAGCACAAAGTATTTCAATGAGTTTCCTTTCTTTATTTCTTCATCCATTCTGACGATAAGTATTGAGTGATCACTAGTTAGATGATAGCAGTTGAGGAATCGACATCTGAACAATGATCATTCTTTTGAATACATATTAACATTCACACAATGTCTCTGAATGTACTTTTTGTACGTTGTACGGTGAAAGATCGTAAACTTTTCATAAACGCGCGTAAATAGGTTATGCGATTAATAGACATAATGATGTGTTAAAACAAACAAAATACACGTAACTTGTTGAAATGTGCTGACGTTAGGAACAGGTAGCCTAGATACTCAAGCAGGCCGATATCATTATCCAGTGTATTCATCAGATTCATGGAAAAATGATCATGTTTATGCTAAAAGTTTAGGACTGTAGCACGAAATTGGTCTTATAATTATGTGTAGCATTGAAATAATCACTTGATTATATCATTGAATTATATATTTAAAGGACTTACACACAATCATATTGTTAATAAAGATATAAAACGATGAAAACCAACTATTGCAAAGCTGTATCGTTTATGAAAATTGCTAACATCCTTTAAAGTATCACTGGCAACCGTGGATCACAATAAAACCGTTTGATCATAACTTAAGAATCTTTAGGAATGAATATCCATGACTTATTACTAAACTGTTAAGTCATGGAGCAAACAATCCATTTTTCATCACTTCATTGGAAGTTAGTGGATTGTATTTTTCAATTTCAGATAACATTTAAGCAAGTTTTCGGTAGTTTATTGCATTGGTAATTGGATAACTGGTTAGACAATACTTAGATGATTATTATAACTTAGGAACTTCCACGTCTATACCGGCGGGTATAATATTATTAATATCATGTTAAACAGTTTTAAGAGTAGTTCGTTGATTTTGCAAGCAGTATTTATCATATCTGCTTAGCGACGAAAATCAATGTCGATCAAGTTAACTGCCAACTTTGGTAATCTATCCCTTGAACTAGATGATTTAGTTACAAACTCTTAGTTGTTATTCCGAACAATTATAATGAGTACATTTTAGTCTTTAATATTAACCAGATTAAATTTCCCTATTAAGTGGTTATCGTCTATTTATAAATATTCTCATTTTATAACCACTTATGGTAATTAAATTCATTGATCTTAACCTTAATGGTTAACAGATTGCTCTAATAATGGTAATACTGATTAAGGGGTTTTGTGGAGATTTAGTATTTTCATAGTTGAAAGCGTGAGTCAATTAAAGCTAGATCACCATCGAAAACCTGGAAGCACTGGACGGCCGTTTCGTCCTATTATGGGACTCCTCAGCAGCGCGCATCCACGATCCCGCACTGATATTATCTAGTTACTACATTTTTACCAATGATATTTCATATACATCTTTATCAGTTCCCAAGCTTCTAAAACATATTAGAGCAGTACTTATTGTTTATTGTCAACATACTAATCAGTCCAAAACATTATTATTATTATTATTATTATTATTATTATTATCATGGTCCTTTTTTTTAGCTTCGATACATGTGATTTAGAATACTGTTTTCGATATTTCATTGACGAATTGGCATTCTTACTATACAAATCAAATTAATTTAATTTAAATCTAACTTGTATAAATGATTTGGATAACATTATTACCAATAAAAGGAATTACATCCAATCAATTATATTGAGAAGAATTAATATACTACCTTGTATTATCGATGAATAATGTAAATTGTTATATCCCAAAGAGAATTATGAATGGTCACTTTTGAGGACTATTTATAGACCAATGTGATGTGTACATTTCCTATTGTATAATTTTTAAGTAACTTACCTATTCATATTCGTGTTCCTCTTATCATAAGCTTTATTTTGACCTATAAACTATTATTATACGATTTACCATTCTTCAGTTATCCTTAGTCTATTAATTACTGTTCCCCCTATTCACAGCCACATTTGGCTGAGTCTTGTACCAATGTTGTTTTTCTACTTTATGGTACGATATGGTCAGTTTGTTTGGTATATAAACCCAGTATGTTTGTGAATATTGATTCATATTGCAGAGGTTGTTATTGGTGTTCTGGACTTAATTGGCTAGGTTAGACAGAAAGCAGGACTGAAAGGTACTCAAGACTGTTCACACGGCTTTTTGTGTATCATTGCTCTGATCGATAATTTACTCCTCACTAATTGGCGGGAACCAACACATCATATATTAAACAGGGCACGTACTCATGCACTCGATATAACATAAATATCAATTTAAAGTAGTGGTTTATCGGTTAAGTGCTCTGGCGCGAGACTGGTAGGTCCTGGGTTCGAATCTCGTGAGTGCGGGATCGTGGATGAGCACTGCTGAGGAATCCTATAATAGAACAAAAGGGCCGTCCAGTGCTTCCAGGTTTTCCATGGTGGTCTAGCTTCAATTGACTCATGATTTCAACTATGAAAAATACTGAAATCTCCACAAAACCCCTTCTGATAGTAACATATTTTTATATGATCCATTTATAGTAACTTAATAAAACAAAAGTAATCCATAATAAACATTTCATGATCAAATGAAATCACACAGGAACGATTTATTATTAGAAACCTATTTGACAATGTATGAAGTCAAGATGTATCTAAAAGTAAAACAAACCAACAAAAGAGAAACGTTTACTCCATGTAATATTAGCTGTAAAGTTATTTGATAAAGTATCTAGATAATCAGTTTGTTCCTTGTAGTTAAATAGTTTTTAGTTAGATAGTATATCACATTTCTATTCTAAACCTTATCATGAGGAAAATGTATAGAAAACTATGTGAAATGCAGATGTAGAAACATATGATATTGACTTATTTTGAAAGTAAGCCTTGTTAATGAAAGTAATCGGAATGAATCTTCTATGAAATAAGTTCAACTATCTCCAAGAATGTCATTTGATGATACTTTTACATGAAGTATATTAGACGTTATAAATTCTGAAATGTGTAGTGTCTAGCAGTGGAATCGAGGGCGCGCGTTCTGTCAGTTGGATGTATATGCATCCCAGAGTTGATGCACAAGGGACTTGAATACAATACCATTCGCATTAAACGCCATCGCAATATCCACATAGCAAATGAGTACAGATAGCCACTGACTTGTGCAATGAGGTGAAGTTTAATTCATTTTTTATTGGGTATTTTAATCTTCCCATCAATGTCTAGGACTACAATTGATCATTCTCTTATTGGCATTTGTACATCTTGTGAGGATTGCCTCGATATTGCGTTAAATTACGAGTACTGTAAGCAGAGATGCTTGATACACACAGGTAACGAGTCCCAACCACGTTGAAACACACGTCCTGGATTTCACTGCTAGCCACCATCCATCTTTGCTTATAACGCTTGTGATTTAAGGCAATATAGAGGCAATCTGTACAGGATGGAAATATTCCAATAAGCGACTGATCAACTGCAGTCCTATACATTAATGGAAAAATTCAAATAACATATACCAAAATGAATTCTAAAATGATAAATATTTCTCTTTCTCTAAGTAAAACCCATCATACCTACTACTTTGATAACATAAGTTCATAAACATGATTGTATCTTTTAAACAATCAATGTGTTCATTGTTATATATTATTTTTCATCAAGTTTATATGGGAGAGTATCCAAACTTTAGGTTAATTAATTAAGACTGTTTAACTAAACCATACACTCAAGGAAACTCCTAATAAACTAAATAAACACATCAACTCTGAGATGCAGGTACATTCAGCTGACGAGTCCCAAAATAGGACGAAACGCGCGTCTTGGATTCCACTGCTAGCC
This sequence comes from Schistosoma mansoni, assembly GCF_000237925.1. Lineage (NCBI taxonomy): Eukaryota > Metazoa > Platyhelminthes > Trematoda > Strigeidida > Schistosomatidae > Schistosoma > Schistosoma mansoni. Next base: position 435,549 of record NW_017386048.1, read on the forward strand.
ACTATCCATCTTCACTTTATGACTTTGTTGTAATTTCTATCAATATTAACATCCTATAAATTCTATACTTAGTGTTTAAACACTAAATTGCAGAATATTTTAATAAAATCTGACAATCATACAGTGAATACTTTATATGAAAAATATCAGTCAATCATTTCAGAGTTCATTGTTCTTCTGATTACACATCAATAATTCTTTTTTCTTTGATCTTCTTAACCTACTGCCTCCAGATATTTCAATTTTGATTGATCATGTCAAGAAGTCTTTATCAATGTGAAATAATTTTTCTTATTAGATTATCAATGCTTCAGTAGACTGTTATGTCATATTATTGTCAAAGTACAAATGTAACCTTATTGAAATTATATTAAATTAAACTTTTTAGATGAAGAAATAAGTTCTCCAATAGAAATTGGTTCAATCTTTTTGGATTATCTACGATTAAATGGGAATTTGCACTCGTTCAATTTTAGCTGTAGACACTAGTACCGAATGAAGAAACCTGCCGAAATGCATACACATTAGAAAGAAACGTGGAGTGAGTAATACCTGAACTTTCGTAGAATTCGCCCAATAAGTTATAAAACCCTCTTTATCATAGAGCTAGAATGTTACACAGATCAATAAAGTCAAAGAAAGATTATGTAATTATCAATTATTGCCTTCAAAGAAATGGATGCCCCCAATCATTTATAAACAAGTATAGTGCTGAACACCACAGTACGTAAAAGATTGACCAACTAGAAAAGAAACATATTTCTATCTAGTTGACGTTCAAAGGTAATCGAATTATCGATAAAATCAAACAAAGATCAAAGTTAACTTCAAAGAAAAAAATTCCTGCTGTGAAAATGTTTCCTCTGTATTCAACTTGATGTTCAATAATACAAATTAGAATAAACATCCATAAATCTTAGTTTTAAATGCTTATATCAGTTCACATATACTTACAGTACATTGGAATGATAGAAAGACTAACAGCTACACTTTTTATAGAGTTGAGATCATGAGTCAATTGAAGTTAGACCATCATCGAAAACCTGGAAGCACTGGACGGACGTTTCGTTCTATTTGTTGAGTATATTCCAAAGAACCTAAACTTTTGAGAATGAAATATTTTTTGTACAGGTTGATAACACAACACTTACTTGAAACGGGACATTTAGTGAATACAATGAATCCATTTAAATTCATTCAGTATCACATTATCTAATCAACATTGTATTAATTAACATGAAAATGATTATCATAATATGAACATAGTGGATGAGAATCTGGCACATAGACAACATGTGATACATAGTAAAGGATAACTGAATAGTACACATGGTACAGTGCATGATGTTAACGGTATATAACATTAAACATTACATATTTCAAATGTCTTGATCTAATTAACTGACAAATTTGTAAGGTTTAATTTCCTTTCAAGTAGTTTATTAGTGATAGGAAAAAAAAGTGGAATTGTAGGGAAGTACGAGACTATTTCTCATCAAGTGATCAAACATTTTGTTATGGTACATTTATTTCTTGGGAATTTATTGACGTATTTGTTCAAAATCTAGGGTAGTTTCATAAAATCTTCATTGAATTCATTTATGAGTGAAGTATTCTTTTCTCTTCCATACTTAAAAGATTAAATTCATTTTGAATTGGTTGTTTGAATCTTCCCATTGTTATCTAGGACTGTAATTGATCAGTCTCTTGTTGGTAAATGTGAATCCCATATGGATTGCCTGAATAATACCCGGACTCCACTGCTAGTCACTATTTATCTGTGCTTATAACGCTAGTGGCTTCGCGTATTCAGTAACTAAATGGATAACGAGATGACGCTGGAGGCAAACGGTATTGGGTCCGAGTCCTGGGGTGTACATCAACTCTGGGATACAAGTGCATCCAACTGATGAGTCCCAAATAGGACGGAATGCGCGTCCTACATTCCGCTGCTAGCCACCATCAATCTCTGCTTATAATTACAAGATTTAAGTTATATTTTTTGCTAGAACAATACTTGTGTTTTAATATTAAAATGTTCACAAGTTGGAGACTTGAAATTATTATGCAATCATCAATGATTAGTCTCAAAATAGATTTCTGTCAAATTTTCAATGGTACTATGTAATCAATGAAATCAACTATTTTGACAATGAATCAATTACTTACTGAATATATTGAATGAAGACTGTGTGCTATTACAAATAATTCAGATTAGTGAATATGACCAAATGAATCCCAACTCTGTTGGTTAAATGTATCATGTATACTACGAAACTGGATAATCTGTGTTACTGGTTTAATTAACGTGATATATTCATACAATTAAAAAGTACAGCCCAAGTATTAATTTACAGCTTACTACCAGTTACGGGAAAATTGTAAATTTGAAATGTTCAATTACGTTATAAGAAAAAAAGTTTCGAAATGTTTCACTTTGAAATTTGGATACTACTTAATTACCGAGATAACTATTCAATGTCAATGAACTCGTTATCAATACTGTTTTATTTCAGGACATCATAGGTACATTTAATTAAGACTAGTAATTCCAGATAAAGATAATTAGGTATTTAGCCTGTTACCTTTCAAATCTCATCCAGATATGACTAGATAATAAACATTTCCTTAGTTGAAATCATGAGTCAATTGAAGCTAGACAATCAGGGAAAACCTAGAAGCACCTGACGGCCGTTTCGTCCTATTATGGGACTTATCAGCAGTGCGCCTCTACGATCCCGATCGGTTAAGTGCTTTGGCGTGAGACTGGTAGGTCCTGGGTTCGAATCTCATGAGGCGGGATCATGGATGCGCACTGCTGAGGAGTCCCATAATGGGACGAAACGGCCGTCCAGTGCTTCCAGGTTTTCCATAGTGGTCTAGCTTCAATTGACTCATGATTTCAACTATGAAAATACTGAAATCTCCACAAAAAACCCCTTCTAAGCATTTCCTTTTTTGATTCAACTAATTGATAAACAGATAAGAGTATTCCTCTATCTATCTATCTAATGTAAATTGAAATAAAAACCACATTTCTTACTACCTGAGAGTTTATATAAATGTAAAATTTGATTAGAAATGAAAAATGTTGATCATTATATACGTTTTACCTAATATCTTAGTGTTATTCTATTCAACGTAAAAAAACTCTGATATTTCATAAATCGTGCACTAATAACCCATGTGATCCCCTAGTTTCTTTTCTTTAAGCAAATTTACTACTCATGTGTTCATTTATATTAATTATCATGATTATTTATATAAGGTCAATAGGCTCATTTAAAAGTAGTAACCTAACTATTATATATGTATATATATATAAGTAGATGGATACAAGTATCTATTTAGAGAAACAGTTACGTTTTTCACCAAGAATAATCATCATAAAAGTTTATTAGTTTATATTACCCTGTGAATCATTTTCTATTATGACAACATTGAATAGAGCTATTGTAAAAACTAGTAATCTACCACCACAAATGCAAGATGATGCAGTTAAACAATGTCTGAAAGCAATGTTAACATGTCGACATGATAAAGATATTGCTGCTTATTTAAGAAATCAATTCAATCAAAAATATGGACGTACATGGCATTGTATTGTTGGAGGTAGTTTTGGAAGGTAAATTCTTCTTATATATGTTATATATATATATATATATATATATATATATATATATAAGTTTTGTTCCATTTGATTAACTGTAGAAAACTTAACACAATATGATTACATATTAATGTATTCGCTATGATATAGTTGGTTAATTCATAATTAGTTTAATCTGTTGTTTGATTAACCTCCTTTCTTGAGTACATGGTTTATGGAATAAATAATTACAGTGAGCAATAGGAAACGTTGTCGGAAGCAGGAGAATAGCTTTCAGAAACTTATTTCCATATCGAAGGCTCCATAGTGAAACTAAAGATCAGTATAAAATGGCTCATTACAAGACTGGTAGGTCCTGGGTTCGAATCTCGCGAGTGTGGGATCGTGGATGCGCACTGCTGAAGAGTCCCATAATAGGACGAAACGGCCGTCAAGTGCTTCCAGGTTTTCCATAGTGGTCTAGCTTCAATTGACTCTATGATTTCAACTATGAAAAATACTAAATTCTCCACAAAACCCCCTCTAATCCATTACAAATAAAACAAGAGTTTTACTGAATAAAATGAAGAAAATGAAAGAGTTAAACTATCGTAAACCTACTTTGTTAATGATAAAAAAATTTATGTGATCTCTTAGGTTTTTCAATCTCTAGTGAACTGCTTAGATGGATTTGGAATAAATAAATAAATAAGAGAGAGAGTCGTTTATACCCACTATTCTAGAATAATCGTGAAACAACAATACATCTAAATAGCCTGATATCCAATAGATTCCAGTGGTAATTTGAGCAAAGTAAACGAAGATAGGACAGTTTTATCATTACAAATTAGGAGTATTTTGAAGGGGACAAGCTTTGCGTACCATATATTTAGGGGTTTATTTTTTGATAAAAGTCCTTTTAATCTTGGTGCGAGGAAGATCAATGTATAATTCAGCATACACATATCTACTTCAAAGATATGTTATTATCGGTTTTATCCCTCCTTTTGGTATTTCGGTTTTCTGAAGATTTTTTTTATCGTTGAGTAGTTGTGTTCGGTTGAAGCAATAAGAAAATGTTCACTTACAGTAGGTCGTTCGTTGTTCTACTCTGTTTAATTACAATCGTTGTAATCATTCATTATTTACACCACTAAAAGTTTGTTCTTATAGTATCATCAAAGGCTTTCTTTTTGTAAGACAATCAATATTTTATGCTTGTTTAATTATAGTTTATTTGATAAAGTATATTATAATAGGCAATAGGTTAACTACTTCATTATGTTTAGATAATATATTGGTCAGTTATGCAATAGATGTGCAATTCAAAATTACAGGAAATAACATGTTACCTGTGAAAATGTGTTATGACTTTATTAGAGAAGGCCGTTGCCAATTTGTTATGATTTTATGTCCAGCTTTTCATCACGTGAATTATCCACCAATCGAAATACGACTTATCTAATTTTGGCACTGTGCCAAATCGATGACATTCGACCGGTATGAGCAGTCTAGCGTCCTTATTGGTCCCTTGTCGGTCTAGTCCTTCCAATTGAGTCCAAAAACACCAATTACAGCTTCTGCTATGCGAATCATTTGTTTCAAGTATGCTCGGTTTATATACTAGACAGACAGATCGCATCACACCATTTTTCTATAGGTCACTTGAATCTTTCCACTGATGCAGGTACATTCAGATGATGAGTCCTTAATAGGATTCTACTGCTAGGCACCATCAACTCAGCTTATAAAACATGAATATACTATAAATCATTAAAGATTTGCATTACATTTGTACTGTTTGTTTACTAATTTTGTTTTTAGCAACGTTAGTCATGTGGAAACTGGATTGATTTATTTCTTATTGGGACGAAAATCCGTTCTTCTATTTAGATCAGAAAACATTCATTGAAGATGTAAATCTGTGTTTGGTTTTGTATTGATTATATAAAGTTATTGAAATCCTTTAACTGGATTTTTGTTTAGCAAAAGTTATTTAATTATCAACAAATACAACTTGTATGAGAATTTATCTTCTTTCATGTCATTTTAAAGTCAAACGAACGTCATCTAATTGGCATATGCTTATGGAATATGTTCATATATTGTGAAGGTAGGTGACTTGAATAGATAAGTTTGCTCAGTGTGATTCGAGGCGAAATTCGTAAGTTCAATTCTTCCAGAAGTCTTTCAAGGTGACGGGTCACTACTTTATTGGCTAACAAAAGGTTTATGAGATAAACTATTGATGGCAATGCACAAGTGTATGAGGTGAGATAAACTCATTCTTAATGAAGATGTCTTTTTTAAAATAGTTTAACCACCATAACAACTAAATCGTGATCGCCGTTAAGTCTGGAAACGTTAACTCTGTTAAGTAATTTTAAAAATTGTATATATGTACCTAAAAATACAAGATGCCAAACAACATTTGGGGTCAAAGAAAAATCAATATTACTTTTCCTTTATTTAGTAGTCGAATATTAAAATCACAAGAGAAATCGTTTGGTAGTTTTATCACAGTCGAATTCACAAGTCGATCTAAGCTAGACCACCATTGAAAACCTGAAATCACTTTACGGCCGTTTTGTATTAGTATGGGACTTATCAGCAGTGTGCATTCACGATCCCACACGTGTGACTTCGACCCAAGACCTTTGGTCTCACGCACGGACTCTTAACCTTTAGACCATTGATTGGTAGTTTATCGTACAATGATTTAGCGTCACTGTTACCTGTTATACCGTAAATACAAAGTGAGTTGGAGAAATTCCAAGGTTTATCACAGATGGAACGATAGAAACAAAAATTCATCGTTTATTTTCATTCACTTTAATGTTCATTCCAAAAAATAAAAATAAAAGCCGTAGTACAGGATTAACAGACTTTTTCAACAGAAAACTCTAACATTCAACTAAGCTATCAAGTCGATAGCACGATGGGGCGTGAAAGGATCGGTAATTGGTTGATATATTAGTGAGGATGACAGTATTAGGGTGTAATTAAATTAAGCAACATGTTTGAGGAATCTGAGAAGCTGATAGTATGCTCATGAATCTGGGTGACATTGGCAGATGGATTGCTGAAATTGTGAAATATCACTTAATAAGGTGCTTGAGAGATATGTTATTCAAGTGACATTGCATCTAAGTTATGTATTAGTGGTCTGGAGTGGGTTGATAGAACATTGGTGTCAGCCATAATAAATCATGAGGATAACCTATGAAATTATAGACTTTTGACCTAAAAGTTACAGGAGTTTGAAAATATCCTGCTCAGATTCCATGAGATAAAACTGTAATCTACGGTTGGAATGGCTCTTATTCGTACTTTCAGTTTCAACGTCTTAACTATTTATTCGTTCATTCAATGCATGATTCCTCACACTTCGATCAATTCGTTCGATTTTATAGTCAATTTACTTTTGTTAATACAAATTCGTGGTTGATCTAACCCTTTTTATTTCCCATTGTCTAATGTTTAAAATATATTTTCATGCATCACATTCTCTAGCAAATTAATTGTTGTAGACAATACTTCTCTAAAGTTTAGGGAGAATGTCACACTCAATATCTTGAATATCCAGTCATCTGTAAAATCTTCAAGCCAACATACATAATGTAATGTTGTAAATACTACTACGAAGCACTACTTCTTGGGGAATGCAGTAAATGTACTTTTCACATAGCAAAAACTATGTTTTACAAAAAGTCAATACTCTACTACCTATACTACTATTTTAAAATTAATAGCACACATGGGACTTTATGTCAGGATAGAACTATATCATATTCCATTACAACCAAGTTAGGTATATTACCAGCATAAAGTTGATTAATTAACCAACTTTATGATGATCACATTTCACACTGTTAGGGAGTGTTCACTGAAGTATATTTTAATTTTTTTTTATATAATCTACGACGACTAGCTGTCCAAATACTTTCAAAGAAAAGATTTGCTTATTTTAAAAAGCAATTTTGTCAAGAAATGAAATCAGTTAAATAATCACTTAGAAGAAGGAAACATTGAATAATTATGTCGTTCATGCATGAGTTTCATTATAAACCTATATTGACGAATCAGTTTGAAATGGAACCGAAACTTATTCACAACTCCAAGCATCAGTGGCAATATTTAGTCGATGAGTCATAATTCGGTGGTTCATACTTCTTATTATAGCCAACCATGTGTACAAATTGGCAGTTATTCAACGTCACCAACAAATAACTTTTTATAAAAATTATAGTGAACAGTCTTATTAATGGTAATAGCATTGACCAATCACTGGGTAGTGGTTAGTGCTATATTTTTCTAGTCCTTTAGTGATGATCGGGTTCCAGCAATTAGGCTCTAATGTGGTCATCAGCCTAAGTGATTTAACATCGTATACACTGTTTTTATATTAGATGATTGAAAACAGTCTTCATGAAATCCTGGAACTAGGTTTTGTGCCACTTGGTTCTCATCAGATAGACGTAATTGTGCTACTTACCCGATAAACATGAAATCGGTCATTACACTGTGGTTAATCAACTGTAAATATTTCAATCTCACATGTGGTCAGTCTCGGCCAGAATAGTTCCATAATAATCTCTCAAACCGTGTAACCAGTTAATGATATAATGAATCTCTTTCTAAAGTTCTATCTGTATCTTTCGATGTGAATATAAATATATTTAAATAAAGTGAAAATGTTAAAAAAAGGCTACAGTTTAGGTTGAATTTTGAATGACTAACTTATCCGTTCCAAGTAAATATTATTCGGCTAGGAGTCTGAGGTTATTTTGGTACATAATATTGAAGTTATATTTATTAGGGAGTTTTTTATGGGGATTTTTAGTAATTTTTTATATATAGTTGAAATCATGAGTCAGTTCGAATCTCGTGAGGCGGGATCGTGGATATGCACTGTTGAGGAGTCCCACAATAGGACGAAACGGCCGTCCAGTGCTTCCAAGTTTTCCATGGTGTTCTAGCTTCAATTGACTCATGATTTCAACTATTTATATTTATTAGTTTAGAAATTCTTGTAACTTCTGTGAAAATGTATACTATTGTCTATAATTGATGTCACATCAAGTAATAATGACAATATAATCCATACATTGTAGCTGATTTCCTTTGCTGATATTATTAAATATGACTAATAGACCTGATTTCATGAGAAAATACATATGATTCCATATTCTAGGTACATAGAAGCTTATTTCTAATTGATGTGATACGACATCAAATATTTAGAATTAGACATTGATAGAATGGTAGTGAACGTACACATAAGTCGGGATAACCAAACGTAATTCTACACAAAATTACACAGTACATTGGTAAAATGTAAGAACCATTAGTTAAATACTTCATTTACAAATTTCCATCATTTGTCGTCCACATTCTATATGATTCTTCCAATTCACAATTCCTTTCCCTATTCCGTTTCTGTTCTCTTCAAGTCAACCTTCATAATCTTCTGCTTCCAGGTTTTCCACTCACTATTGATGTTACATACTACTTATGTCTGTCGACATAAGTAGCATATACCACAGAATGATTTGTTTTACGTTAAAATAAAGTATACTTAAGATGTAAATTTTATAAAATTGAAATTTTTCGCTTAAAACTTAAAAAAACTGTATCCTAAATCATAATAATTCTTAATTCCCATAAACCTTAAATATATACCGATTCACAGGTATATGTTATAATAATGATATTGAATGAATATAAAAATCAATAATCACTAGGGTTGCTGAGTGAAAAACAGAGAATGTACGTAATGTTTTGGTTAGTAAGTTGGTTATTTACACTGGTGACGCTACAACAAATCGATGAACATAAACTTCTGATATTAGTCAAATGACAGACACTTTGAATGTTTGAACAGACAGTCATCAAATTAATTCAATATGAATTATACACATTATTGATAATAGTTGATATTCCTGAGAAACTATGAAAATACTAAATCTCCACAAAACCCCTTCTGATAATAATCATATGCTCACTAGTGACTGACTTCGAGAGGTAAATCCAAGAGTTCTAGTGAGAAGCAGTGACCAGTTGAGTTCAACCACGTCTGTTGTAGAGATATCAACTCACTGAAGACAATTGGTGAACAGTTGCTCAACTTCGTGGATTGGTTGGAGTTATAAATTAACACCATACGATGCCAGCTAAGTGGTCTATCGGTTAAGTGCCCTGGCGCGATACTGGTAGGTCCTGAGTTCGAATCTCATGAAGCGGGATCGTGGATGCGCACTGCTGAGGAGTCCCACAATAGAAAGAAACAGCCGTCCAGTGCCGCCAGGTTTTCCATAGTGGTCTAGCTTCAATTGACTCATGATTTCAACTATGAAAATACTAAATTCTCCACAAAACCCCTTCTGATAATAATCCTGAGATTTATAAAGAAAAAGGCTTCATTTACTAGAACTCATAGGGTTTATGATGTTTAAATACATCTTGTACCGTTAACCATCTTATTGTTTTCCATATACAGCAGTTTAGTGGATGATATATAAGAAGTATCATATATCTCCCCATCAGACTAAAGAAATGTTACTTATTTGGAGCTTAATAATCACAAATATAAATAAATTATTCCGAAACTTATCAACAGCTCATCATTATGTGCTTTCATGGTATGGTGATCACTAAATGATCTAAAATAAGCAAAACCTGAATGCATTGGATATTCCGCAAACTCCAAAACTGTAAATTATCCTATGCCCACTAGTGACTAAATTCGAGAGCAAATTTTCTGAGTTTAAAGAGAAGCCATAATGAGTGGAGTTCAACTGTGGTGTATGTGAAGCAGTTACCTACAGAAGGCAATAGGGGATGACTGTGCAATGTCGTAAAATTGACTGAATCTAGATATATATGCCATTAGATAACTGCCTAATTGTCTGAATGTTAGGTATTGCCACTTGACCAGAAAGTTATGCGTTCTATCCTTAGTGAGATTGTGGATTTGCACTGATTAAGAGTCCCATATTATTAGTAGATGATTAAGAATATTCGCTTTTTAATTCTTCATTTTTACGAAGCATACGCCAGACCATATTATTGTTTGTACCCATGCCTTGTCAGTTGAACTATTCAAATAAATCAGATATTATTTCATATGTAATCAGTATACCTTTATTTAAAAGCTAATTTGCATCTTATTTTAGCCTCAAACTATGGAATAGTAAATATTGCTCTTAAATTAGATGGAGTGAAATTAAGTCAAATTTTACAGAATAGAATATGAGAACATAAGCTATATTTTACTGACCCTTCGAACATACGAAACCACAGAGAAGAAACTTCACCTCATATAGCCAATAAAGGTTAATTTTCACTTAATACCCACAAATCAGTTGACAATATTTGTGAATATTACAAAACAAAATTATTATGTCTGAACATTGAAAGTGAAGATAAGTCTTGATAATTTATAAGAATAATATCAGAAGGGGGGTTTTGTGGAGATTTTAGTATTTTATAAATGAATTCATGAGTCAATTGAAGCTAGACCACCATGCAAAACCTGGAAGCACCGGAAGGCCGTTTTATACTATTGTAGGACTCCTCAGCAGTGCGCATCCATGATCCCGCCTCGCGAGATTCGAAACCAGGACCTAGCGGTCTCGCGCGCGAGCGCTTAACCTCTAGACCATCGAGCCGACTGGTATCTATCGGTGTTAATGTCTGAAGTTCTAATGAGCAGGAATGACCAGTGGAGTTCAACCGAGTCTGCTGTGAAATAATAACTAACTGAAGACAATGGTGTACTTACTTACTTAATCCTGTTACCCCTCGTGGAGGAGCATAGGCCGCTTACCAGCATTCTCCATCCAACTCTGTGCTGAGCAATTCTTTCCAGTTCTTCCCAGTTAACATTCATCCTTTCCATATCTGCTTCTATTTCCCGACGTAATGTGTTCTTTTGGTCTTACTCTTTTCCGCTTTCCTTCCGGATTCCAAGTTAGGGATTACCTCGTGATGCACATTGGTGATTTCCGTAATGTATGTCCAATCCGTTTCCAACGTCTTTTCTTAATTTCCTCTTCAGATGGAAGTTGGTTTGTGCTCTCCCACAGTAGGTTGTTGCTGATGTTATCCGGCCAGTAAATGTTGAGTATTTTGCGTAAACAACTGTTTATAAATACTTGTACCTTATTGATGATTTATGTAGTAGTTCTCCATGTCTCAGCTCCATACAGTAGGACTGTCTTGACGTTCGTATAAAAGATTCTCACTTTGAAGTTAGTTGACAGTTGTTTTGAGTTCTATATGTTCTTCAATTGAGGAAATGCTGTCCTTGTTTTTCCAATCTTCGCCTTTACATCTGCATCCGATGCTCCTTGTTTATCAACGATGCATCCCAGGTACGTGAATATCCACAACAACTTCCTTTGATATTAAAGATGCTTTGTTGTAAATGGACGACATGAAAGTAAAAATAGGTACTCAAATATGAGAATAATTATAAATCAGTTAACAACTAAGCACAGCGATAATAAGCATAATTTAATTTCTGATTCATTCCTAAAGTTATATAATAATATTATTTGTAATCATCATTATTTTGTGTATAATTTAAGCACAAAAAGAAACCTAATTGATTTATCGATTTCTTATTTCGATAATGAAATTACTTTAATTTCATATCTGTATCATCAGAGACATTAATTGAATGCTTTCATCAATAAATATAAGTGCACTGGGTGTGAATACTGAGATATCTGTTCACATTTCATGTTCATCTTCTCACTCCAAGATTTAAAAAGACACGTAGCTTGGAACATTATCTAAAGACACAAAGTACTTACATGGCAGTCGAACATTTGATATAGGTGGAAAGTTACAAATAATCAAGGTAAAACATGAATGGTCAATCTGAAACGAACTAAAATGGGTTCAGATAACCTTTGTTCCCCTAGAAATCTGTAGCCACGTATAACATGGATTTGAAATCAAGCGTTCTCAAACGCGCTGCGATTAACAATATATCCTACATGAAATAAACTATCCATTAGATAAAAAATGTACGAAAAATAACTATGTGACAACCAATGACATTCAGTCTAGTAGTCTAGCAGTTCATCATAGGAAGAATGTTTCGTGGTTGCAAGATCATGTGTTCACCAAATTTGTATAACAAAAAACAGAAACATCAGTCACAACTTACGTACTGTTGGATCCATTTTGCAAGTGAAAATCCCTCCATGCATACACTTGTGATTTCTTCCTTACGTTTTCTTTATTTGTATATGCTGTTAACATTTATTATGCTAATTAAGACTGTAACGTTCAATTTTCTTGGTTTTACTATCGTTTTTTATTGAGTCTCCATGTTCTTTACTGAGCTGTATATAGTTTGTTTTAATTGCTATTATTCTGGTATCTGCCATATTGGCTGCTCGCTTTTTGATTGTGCGGTTTGAACTTGACTGGGATCGTGCATTTTTGGTTGTATTTGGAGCACTTTTCCAGAAATTGAAACACTTGGTGTTATAAAATAACCGCTCAAACGGAATCTCCCTTGATCTATCCAGAAAGGATAGAATAACGCTTATTCTTTGGTGTTTTTGGTAATTTTTCATATATTTCTTATCACCTTGCTATTTATCGTAATTTAGATTGAATATTTTGGTATCAATTGTTGGTTGAATAACTGGGTGATAATATTCGTTTAGGTAAATTTGTACATTTGTATATATAACGAATTACAGAACCGTGTCAAATATATACCTTGTTTTGATTTGAACTGAGACACGAGTGTCTAAAGCTATCTAACGGTTATTCGACCACATCCAGACCTATTGGAATTTAGGTTTGGATCTTACAGTTCTAAACGAATATTGGTCGGTTGGCAGCTTGGTCCGTGTTCAACAGTCCTGAACAAATATTGGTCGGTTTGCAGCTTGGTCCTCGCTCACAGTTCTGAAACAAATTTGGTCGATAATTCGAGATGCCTAACAATCGCGCAAAGAAGTCAATCCCTAAGCTGATCGGAGAGGGTGAAGACAAGGTTAACGACAAATCCCTTAGTACAAAGCAAGTTTTTTCTGATGTCTTTACGCCTCATGGTTCTAATGTATTTAAAGAGAGCTATAGTGATAGTGATAGTGACGTAATGTTAGATAAGGTAGCGGATCTTAGTTTAGATAAAGGGGAAAGACTTAGGCATGCAGTCTCGGGCACAACACCTAAGGTTCCTATAGTTGGGTTAGAGCTACCGAAAGTTGAATTGTGTTATTTTGATGGAAAGCCGAAGGAATATTGGAAGTTTATAAAACAATACGATACCTACGTTGCGGCAAGAGTATCTGATGATAGTCAACGTTTGCTGTATTTGCTCCATTATTGCAAGGGTAAGGCTAAAGCAGCCATCGAAGGATGTGTAATGATGGAGGCCACGTCTGGGTATAAAAGAGCTAGAGATATTTTGAAACGATTATTCGGTCAAGCTCATGTTATAGCAAGAGAGACTTTGGAGGATTTATTCAATGATGTAAGGCGTGGTTGTCATGACGCCGAGCAACTCTCAAGTTTAGCAATAAAGATGGAAAATTGTAGTATGATTCTAGAGCAAATGAATTACACTGCCGACTTGAATTCGCTGGTTACGTTAGAGAGAGTAGTAAGATTTCTGCCCCAACCTATGCAAAGACAATGGGCCGAAGTGGTAGATAGTTTGACAGAAGAGGACAGGGAGCCAACGTTCGCCGAACTCACTCAGTTCGTAGCAGCTAAAGCGAGAGTAGCTGCGAGTAGGTTTGGACAATTGGCTGAGCGTCCAAGAGGCGGAGTTACTACTAAATCATGTTATCATTCCGTAGTGAGACCGAAGAATACACCGATCGCAAGTGCTAAGTGTAGTATGTGCTCAGGCGATCACGCTGTTTACGAGTGTAGTCAGTTCTTAGCTCTCACGACAGAAGAACGTCTGTCGCACGTCAAAGGTAAGAGTATCTGTTTCGTATGTCTTAAACAAGGGCATAAAGCTATTGAATGCAAGGTGATGAGACGTTGCGCCATTGACGGATGTTCTGGGAGACATCACTCTCTGTTGCATAAGGGTTCGGCAAAGAGTAAATCAGAGGATAGACTGGCTACGGTGAACCATTGTGGACATGATAGGCCAGTGGACGGTCACGTGTGTCTGGGAATGATTCCCGTGAGGTTGAGATCGGGAAACGCTGAGGTTGTGGGGTATGCCCTTTTGGATAATGGCTCTGACGTAACCTTGATCAGGTCAGGATGTTTGAAGTTGTTGGGGCTAAACGAGGAACAGTCGTCGGTGGTTGTACAAACCGTGAGCGGCAATAAGGCAACACGAGTGATAAAGACACCTTTTGAGGTGTATTCCTTAGATCAAACTGAGCACGTTAAAATTCAAGGAGCCCTGGTAGTGTCGCAAATACCTGGGCATAAGCCGACGAAAACAATCATGAGCAGCCTAGTGAAGTGGCCGCATTTGAGCGATGTACCTTTAGAAGTTATAGATTCTGGCGAAGTTGTGTTACTGATTGGTTGTGATGTCCCGGAAGCCCACTGGGTACTCGATCAACGGTTAGGTGGAAGAAAAAATCCATATGCAGTAAAAACGTTGCTCGGGTGGACCGTGTTTGGACCTACATCATTTTCGGGATTGAAGAAAAAAGTTAGTAATTGTATGAGTAAGCTGCAGACGTTAGAAGATCAATTCCGTAAGCTTTATGACGTAGAATTCGCTGATGTATATTCAAGCGATAAATCACCGTCGGTAGAGGATCGAGCAGCAATAGAAATAGTGGAAAGGGGTACCTTCTACGATGGTGGTCGCTTCGTAGTTCCAATACCATGGAAAATGTATCCAAACAAAAAAACGGGAAATTATGAGGTAGCGGCCAGTAGATTACTTAGTTTGAAGCGTAGGTTGTTGAAGGATAGCAACCTATACACTAAATATGCTAAAAGTATTGAAAGTAATCTTGCTAAAGGATATGCACAAAGGGTCCCTGAAATCCAGTTAAGGTCAGATTATCTCCCTCGCTGGTATCTGCCTCATCACGCGGTAATAAATCCCAAAAAGCCAGAGAAACTGAGGGTGGTGCTGGACTGTGCTGCTAAATTCGCTGGGGTTTCACTGAATGATATGATTTATCAAGGTCCTGACACTACCGCAGAGTTAGTTTGTATATTATTGCGATTCCGCAAGGAGGCAATTGCCATTTGTGCCGACGTTGAAGAAATGTTCATGCAAGTAAAGGTCCCTGAATCCGATCAAGGAGCCTTACGATTCCTATGGTGGCAAGAGACAGACATGTCGAAAGAACCATCGGAGTTTCAAATGACCGTCCATCCATTCGGAGCAACGTCTTCGCCATTCTGTGCAAACTTTGCCTTGATCAAGACCGCTCAAACATTCTCCGATGGATTTGATAGCTACATAGTAGAGGCGGTTAAGAACAATTTCTATGTGGATGACTGCCTAGTATCTTTTTCCACTAGTAATCAAGCAAAAAACTTTGTCAAGCAAGTAAGTGAATTACTGTGTAAAGGCGGTTTTACATTAAAGAAGTGGATAACAAACTCGGTAGATGTTAGGTCCGTTTTGCCTGGGGTATGCAAGGAAGGGCCTGTGATGGAAATGTCTAGAGATTGTGATGTCATTCATCGTACCTTGGGGGTACAATGGGATTGTGAAAGAGATGTTTTCCAGTTTCACTTTGACGCTCCAGAAAGACCGTTGACTAGGAGAGGTATTCTATCTGTGGCATCTTCTTTATTTGACCCTTTGGGTCTAATTTCTCCAGTCTGTCTGACGGTCAAACTTCTGCTGCAAGAGTTATGTAAGTCCCAAATAGGCTGGGACCAGCCGATCAATGAGCCTTATACGTCGATTTGGCTAAACTGGGTGAACTTTATGCGACAGATAAGTCACGTTAAAATACCTCGAGGGATCAAGAATAAATTAGATGAACCTAATGCACAGGTGGAATTGCATTTGTTTAGTGATGCCTCCGAGATTGGTTATGGAGCAGTAGCTTATGCACGAGTCAGTTATTTGAACGAACCGCCGTATTGTATTTTGTTGTACAGCAAGTCCAGGGTCGCACCTATAAAACCAGTCACTGTTCCGAGGCTTGAGATGGCAGCAGCAGTTTTAAGCGTAAGGCTAAGTGAAGTGCTACAAAGAAGCTTACCCAATTTTTTCTGCGAAGTAAATTTTCATACTGATTCTATGATAGTGTTGTATTATATTAGAAATACAGGAAACCGATATAGTACCTATATTGCTAATCGTCTTGCTATCTTACATCAGCACACTAAGGTTGAGCAATGGACTTACGTCAAATCGTCGGAGAACCCAGCGGATTGGACTTCGAGAGGTATACAAAAATTGGCCGACCTTGAGTCGTGGATTAAGTGCCCTACTTTACTGCAAGCCGAGTTCGGTAAAACTATTACCGATTGTCCACAAACTATTCCGGACAGTATTGAGTTCAGAAAGACTGCTGTGGTTAATTTGAGTAAACTGAATTATGACAAGTTCCCTATTATTTCTTATTACTCAGACTGGTTAAGATTAGTCAGGGCAGTAGCTTGGCTACGAAGGTTTATAGAATATTGGATGATACTTCATTCATCAAGTCTTGAAGGATCCGTTCATTTGGGATGCCTGAAGGCCGAAGAGCTTGAAAGTGCCAAGCGTAAGGTCTTAATGATAGTCCAGAAAGAGGTATATGGGAGATTACTCAGTGAATTTAAGAACAACAGTAATGTGAATAGTCAAAATGATCTGAAACGTTTATCGCCTGTAATGCGCGACGGTTTACTATGTGTTGGAGGTCGTCTAAACTACTCCGATTACCCTGATGACTTCAAGTATCCAGTAATATTACCTAGTCGTCACTTAGTGACAGAAATGATAGTCAGACATTATCATAAAGAAGAAGGACACTCAGGAACTTCTCAAGTACTTGCCGCAATCCGAAAATACTATTGGATAGTAAAAGGGACCAGCACAGTCAGGAGAGTGATAGGTAAGTGTGTAATTTGTCGGCGGTATACGACGAACTCAGGACAGCAATTGATGGCACCGCTTCCCTCATGTAGAGTGAAACCAGGCTGGCATAGTTTCTCAATTGTAGGGGTGGATTACTTCGGACCCATTTTAGTAAAAAGGGGAAGATCACTAGAAAAGAGGTATGGTTGTATATTTACTTGTTTGCAAACACGTGCAGTGCATATTGAATTGGCTTATAGTTTGAATACCGATTCATTTGTGATGGCCCTGTTACGTTTTATTGGAAGAAGAGGGAAGCCCTCAGAGATATATAGTGATAACGGGTCGAACTTCGTGGGTGCAATATCTGAGCTAAGGAAATATGTTCGGCAGTGGGACCAACAAAGGATAAGTAATGAATTGTCAGCGAAGCAGATTCAGTGGCATTTTAACCCTCCGTCATCCAGCCACAGAGGGGGTGTGTGGGAAAGAATGATAAGATCCGTACGTAGACTACTATTATTGATCACCAGAGAACAAACGTTGAATGATGAAACTTTAGGCACCTATTTGGTTGAAATTGAAAGGATATTGAACGATCGACCATTAACCCCGATTGTACAAGATGCTAACGACAAGCTAGCATTATCACCTAACAGTTTGCTTTTGTTGAGGGAATGCGACAGTATAGTTGACGAAAGTAGTATCAGAGTTAATTATGATAAACGCTGGAAACAGGTGAATTATCTAGCTAACGTGTTTTGGAAAAGGTGGCTGCGTGAGTACATACCATCCTTACAAGCTCGTCAAAAATGGTTGGTTGAGCGTCGTAATTTCCAGCCAGGTGATGTAGTAATTGTGGTTTCTGATATTTTCACCCGCGGTAAGTGGCCTCTAGGGGTAATAGAGAGTTGTGAAACAGACAAGGACGGAAAGGTTAGGACGGTGTCAGTACGTACTAATAACGGGTCTATTAGAAGGGATATACGTAAGGTATGTCTCCTAGAAGGGTCCAATTAGTTAATTGTCAAACAATGTAGACAGAACGAGTAGGCGTACTGTTGTAAGTCCTACCCGTTCTTTTAGTGAGGAAAGCGATTAGGTGAACCATGGCAAAAAAGACATCAGAATAGCTTGTGCAGTATGGAGGGATTTTGGGGGCCGGTGTTGGATCCATTTTGCAAGTGAAAATCCCTCCATGCATACACTTGTGATTTCTTCCTTACGTTTTCTTTATTTGTATATGCTGTTAACATTTATTATGCTAATTAAGACTGTAACGTTCAATTTTCTTGGTTTTACTATCGTTTTTTATTGAGTCTCCATGTTCTTTACTGAGCTGTATATAGTTTGTTTTAATTGCTATTATTCTGGTATCTGCCATATTGGCTGCTCGCTTTTTGATTGTGCGGTTTGAACTTGACTGGGATCGTGCATTTTTGGTTGTATTTGGAGCACTTTTCCAGAAATTGAAACACTTGGTGTTATAAAATAACCGCTCAAACGGAATCTCCCTTGATCTATCCAGAAAGGATAGAATAACGCTTATTCTTTGGTGTTTTTGGTAATTTTTCATATATTTCTTATCACCTTGCTATTTATCGTAATTTAGATTGAATATTTTGGTATCAATTGTTGGTTGAATAACTGGGTGATAATATTCGTTTAGGTAAATTTGTACATTTGTATATATAACGAATTACAGAACCGTGTCAAATATATACCTTGTTTTGATTTGAACTGAGACACGAGTGTCTAAAGCTATCTAACGGTTATTCGACCACATCCAGACCTATTGGAATTTAGGTTTGGATCTTACATTAATAACTTATAAACTGTTTATTATTGCATAAACTTTGGACGTAATATTCTTTCATTGCTATTTTGGTTAACATGCTTTTTGGTCCGCCACAATATCAAGACATAATAAAAGGTTTGCAAGGTGTAAGAAAGTGTTCACTGGGAATATTTAAAGCGGAATTAATCGCCACAACACGTATTATTAGTGACAGTGTTAATAATTATGTTAGGAGGGAGGGTGGCGTTGCTGACCAGCAAACATGATGGTGGGGAGATAACTTCAATCCCCCCTTGTCTGTGGGGCAGAACATATTAAATTACGGCTCCTTATGTCATGTGGGATGTCACGAACCAACGGTATTGATGCGAAATTATTCATGCAAAATACCACTTTGAATCATGTTAAAAAAAAGCTGAATTGGTTCCACTTCCTACCAAGTAATCCTAATACAAGCAAACTAGACAATTGGCTAAAAGCGAAGCCCACTCTATACCCTATAAAATCTGTAAACAAAAATAAGAGAGTTCAAACAGCTTCGAAAAAAAAGGGAGACAGCCATTTGTATCGGAATACTGTTTTCAGCACTTTATTTTATAATTACACAATTCCATACTTCCTTCTGAACTACCTTCATTGATACAGTTCCTTATCCACTCATACCTTGCCCACACTTATTTTTCTTTAACACATTA
The DNA here is from genome assembly GCF_000237925.1 of Schistosoma mansoni. Classification (NCBI taxonomy): domain Eukaryota; kingdom Metazoa; phylum Platyhelminthes; class Trematoda; order Strigeidida; family Schistosomatidae; genus Schistosoma; species Schistosoma mansoni. Next base: position 455,615 of record NW_017386048.1, read on the forward strand.
GTATGTTCTTACCTAATAAATACTTCAGTAACAGACAAATAGACTAAATGGTTATACCTTAACTATTCCTCCATGAAAATTGTGTGCTCTGCTTTTCGTCCTTCCTTTTTCTTACACCTTTTTCAGCCTCCTGCAGATACTCCACCGAAAACAGAAATGGCACGGGTGACTTCGTCCTACACCGTTATTAATGCTTCCGATATTCTGGAGGGATATAAGTTCGAAACTTCTAAAAGCCCCCAACTTCGCATGTATCTATTCTCGACCATCAGTTGTATGTTGCAACGCTACCTCCATAAAGTGCGCCAAGTGTGATATTGATATTGACATGTTCCTTATGAAATCCATTTACATTCATATCTTATAAAATATCAACCCAGCTGAGTAATTTTCAACAGTGAAAATTGTAACTTCTTTAACAATTTGATCTTGCCTGTAAACCGGCATGCCTCATGTAACAATGTTATTTGAGAATAAATTATTATTATCATTATTATTATTATAAAACTCACATTCATGGTGTTTGACACAGCACGAACTGCAAAGTGTCAGTTCAGACAAATAGGAAACTGACCAACCATGTGGTCAGACGAATAAGTAGTACATTAAACAATCAATAACTGACCAGTTTAAATACCTAGTATTTGTCTGTCGCCTGCGTTCACCCGAGGATGCTGACATGCGAACGAGAATCCTAAGCAAGCTTGAACATTGTCCCAACATGATCCTGCAGGAAGTAACTAATGAATGTCAAAGGTTAGGGAATTTGAAGCATAATACCTTGATGGTAGAAAACGCTAACCAGTTCCCCCACGTCATTGCTGTCGAGAGAAAAGTCTTACAAGGTTCGAGCATGCAGAATTATCGTAGTGACAGCGGCAAACCATCATCCCCATGCTGGTTATGTGGCGGTTGGCATTTCGAAACGTTTTGTCCGTTTAAAAATCATCGTTGTAATAAGTGTTCCAGAAAAGGACACAAATAAAGTCATTGCAAAACCCGGAAACGCCGTCAACCTGAAGTTTATTTTAAAAGATTCAAGCCACAGACAGCCAAAGTGATGGTAGTTGTTAACAGAAGCGGCTCCCATAATCGTAGAAAGTATGTTTATCTCAAGATTAATGGGTATGATGCACACCTACAGCTAGACACAGCCTCCGATATAACACTTATAAGCAGGAGGACGTGGGGGAAAATTGAGAGACTGAGAATACATTCAACCCATCAATCAGCACATAGCGCATCTGGTGGAATTCTGAACATTGCTGGTGAGATTCATTGTGAAATCACAGTCAAAGAGCTTATGGAGAAGGAAGTAATCCTTTTGACAGAACGTCCATCACTCGATTTATTGGGGCTTGATTGGATAGAAAGGTTGAAATTAACATGTCGTCCCATAAACTCGATCTGTAACAAAGTCGGTATGTCGAAAGTTGAGGATCCAACATTGTTTCGTGTGGGAGGATATAGTCAGCAAATGCAGTCTGGATACCGACCCCGAATCTTCAAAAAAGGTGTTGGCGCGATTCTGAAATATTCCTGCAATAGACATGACAAGCTCAGGAAACATTAGGAAGCATTTTGTCCAATCAGCGTTTGATTTGAAATTTTGCTAGAAATAACGCGAAAATAAACAGTCATATGTAGGGGTTGCGATTGGTTGATTACTACACTGCTACTAGTATTCTAGAATTTTCTGGAAAATCCAAGGACTTCTAAAATACTATAAAAACCCTATATTTTCTCTACATAAATGAACCTTTGGAGTAAAGTTCTTCTCATACATTTTACGCCTTTCCTCTCGTGTTGACGTCGCTGTGTAGTTCTAACTTGGGGGTACAAGATTTATCAAATCATAAAACACATCACATGAAGAATATTCTTGGGTAATAAGTCAATGTCATAATCACACGAATCATTGGTGTGGATATTATTCTCATTTACAAGAACTGATTAGACTGAATACAGTCACAGTGTGGTGTGTGCTACAGATGTCGACAGATTTAAGTAGTATGTATCATCGATAGAAAGTGGAGTGTCTGGCAGTAGTGGGTTAAATAGATCGAAGAGAAGAGAACAACAACAGAGAGTGATTGGTGTGAAAACGAAGGAACAGTAAAGTCCGAGGTAATTTATTGACGTTACAAATGAAGAATATACTGTATCGTTATCAGATTTGACTGAGAATATGTTTGCTTGTCCCACTTGTTCGTTCTCATTCACCATAACACCAATATATTAGTATTACCTCAAAACAACGAACTACTATGTCTCCAGATAAACCGAAACCAATAAATATGTTCACTAAGAGCATATCAGGAGTAACTCATTCCAACCGGTCGTATAAAGTGTTTATATTCGTCAACAAAATGGCTTACAATGGAAACACTTTTCAAAATAATCTTTTGTCACATTTTATTTATCCACTAAATGAACATAAACTTCTGAATACACTACACATTGACGGATAGACAAGCTACCAGTCAGATTGTTTGCCAATATATGAATAGTGGAGATTTGGAATAAAGCACAGAAACACCAAGAGGAGTCGCATACAAATTAACTCTAATTACACGTCTGACCATTGTTTGTCGCATTATTTTTATCATCATATTTACAGACTAAACCAAAGGTCTATCGATCAATCAATATACAGCTAATTGATTAGCAGTCACTCGACTCGTATCGATCGTGTAAACTCAAATGTAAGTTGTATGTATTAATTAGCATGCAACAGTCATAAAAATCAGTTGAGAGTCGGACACGCAGTGGACGGCTGTTTATTTGTCCTCTGCGATTTTCTGTCTATATCATTTGTACATATATTAAAATTATGACCATACTATTACTCAGCATTATTGTTTTCGTTATACTGATGGAGATGAAAACTATAATTGGGACCATTATACAAAATATTATGTTATCCATTTTCATCTGTAATTTGATTAAATCAGTTATACAGAAATATACAAATATTGTATTAAAGGTTATGGTGACTGTTGCACTATATGTTGTGACGATCATCATGTCTACGATTAGCTGTCTAGTATCTTAATTATCATGATGAGCGTTATAATAATTAAGGTTGATAGTTATCACAATAAGGTATCATGCATGTTGTTTATTTTTTCGTTTACTGTACTAATTATTGTAATCTAAATAGACGTTATAATGTAATTTGAAGATGATGATTATTTGTATTTTCTATCTATTCTCCTTTGATAGGTATGGGATGATGGCATTCAACGAAGGAGAATATTAGAAAGGAACAGTGAAGAAGAATGTGATTCTTATCTTGTACAAATTTGATTTTACATTGTATAATATAATTTTAAAACAATCCACATTTGTGTTTTCAATGTGCCAACGGGTAGATAGTGAATGTGGAAAGCATAGGGCGATGCTTTACCGCTCGTACTCCTGGGTATTCATTCCACGATTATAGAAGACATTGGATGCACTGCCACCGAATTAGTCCACGGTGCAACATAAACATTACCTGGCCAATTAGTCAATTGCGAATCCACAACGTTAGGGAATCCTTCCCGTTTTGTAAGCTGCTCACTGCAGACGATGCAGAATATTTAACCAATATCGCCGTGAGAAGATAACAACCGAGTGCAACTAGATAAAAACCTTGAAACGTGCAAATTCGTTTTCGTTCGAATTGACGCCGTTAAAAAGCCACTGAAACCACCACATGAAGGTCCTTATAAAGTAATCAAACGTACTTCCAAACACTTTGTTATCAACCGAAATGGGAACAAAGAGACTATTTCCATAGATAGAATTAAACCAGCTTTTTACGAAGCGACTCAACTTAAAGAAGTCAGTGCTGACGACCAACAACCCCTACCTTCTGTTACCGAGAAGCCAATGGAGGAGGACGAACTTCGCCTTAAACTGTCTTTGACTCGCTCTGGTAGGTTGGTTAAAAAACCTAAGCGTTATATACATTTCGCCGACTAACAAAAATCGAAAACATTCAACTACATGCATTACATAGTTAAGTTACTCCATTTTCTAATAAAAGCTATTTATTTTCTTTAGTTTCTAACAAGAAAAATTGTTATAGTAATAAACGAGTGAACGGTACCTAATTATTCATTAAACTGTGCAATAAAATCCAATTGTTATTTTACGAGACTTTGAATAATTTTGCACTTTTTTATTATCACTAGCAAACCAAAATGTTTAATACTCGTACTTCCATTTTATTTTGTGTAGTTCTTATACTATGCTACATCAATGCTAATTTCTTTTTACACGGTAGCATATCCTATATTATTAATGCGCCTATCATTCCTATATCCACCTTTTTTCGCTATTACTGTAAATATTATTTTGTGTACATCTATATACAATTTTTTTTAAATTTTTGTTGTTAATATTGTAATCAGTGTTACCTCCGGACACTCTGGGGGGGAGCTATGTGGAGAAGGGACTATTAAACCTATTTTGTAAACAATTTTTCATTATTTTTGCACGTATTTTGTGTATTTTCATATTCTGTACATTTAGCACTAAACAGTTGTACATGTTGTTTAAGTTTATGACCTTGAACACTCGTTAATTGAGTTCCTTCCGTTTTGAATCCCACATAGTACGACATTGTAACTGCTCATCAATAAATACACTTTAATACATATCTGCCTCGTTCTAATATGCCTGCAAACATGATAAATGAATTATTAATTGACTATCATCTACATTTATAGACTATTGTGACATTCGTATTGCATTCTACGCTTGGTAAACTTACTGGAGCGATATCGTCCATATTGGAATTATTAATCTTCTATAATTGTGGATCACTGGTACCAAACCCAACTGAACACGCAACCGCCAGTCAATTTAAGTAACGTCCCTGACTTTTATGTGTGTGTTAATAACTTATAAACTGTTTATTATTGCATAAACTTTGGACGTAATATTCTTTCATTGCTATTTTGGTTAACATGCTTTTTGGTCCGCCACAAGTCAAACGCTAACCATTTAAACTCTGCGTTGGGAGTTGAAGGAATAATTATGAAGCCTCATGATGAAAGCCGACATTTTTCGGAAGTCACAAGTTATATGTCCTTTCTAACAACCAGAGCAACACTCTATAGGTACATGGAACGTTCGGACAATTTGGTAGACCAGTCAAATAGCAATGGAAATGAGGAGATGCAAATTGGCAGTACTCGGAATCAGCGAAACCCATTGGACACAAGCTGGACAACAAAGGATAGATACGAGAGAGGTGCTGTTGTACCCCGGTCACGAAGGGGAAAATGCTCCACACAATCAGGGAGTTGTTGTAATGCTGTCTAGAGAAGCACGAAACGCACTTATAGGATGGGAATCTCATGGATCCAGGATAATCAAAGCATCATTGAAAACAAAGAAGGGGGGATCATAATGAATGTTGTCAAATGTTATGCACTCACCAATGATAGCAACGACGACGATAAAGATTAGTTCTATGAAGGTGTGATGTTTGAACGAATCAATGCTTTCTTTGTGTTGATGACTGTTTTAATTTTGGATTCCGAATACAATACATTCGCGTGTGCTCATCTAATACTTCTTGATTACATTGCGTTATTCCTGGGATTGCTAGTTGATACTACAATTCAAATACTTCTGATTACCATATTGGCGTCACGATGGAGCCCGCGATACAACAGTTGGACATTCATCCAACTTCTGAAGCTTTTGAGGATTATTTTGAAAGGTTTGAGATATGGATCGTGACTAAGAAAGACGTGAAGGGTGACAAAATTGTGGCACATTTTCTGACATTCATCGGTTAAGAAGCCTACAGTTCACTAAAAACCTTGGCATATCCAGATAAGGCGATCTCGCTCCCATATACAACTCTCAAGGAATTACTATTAAATCATGTGAAGTGCACCAGTTTTGAATGTCGTGAGAAAGCAAAATTACATAAGATGATTCGTCAGAATAACCAAAACGTTAAGGAATTCATCCTTGAATTGCAAAGACAAGCTGCCAAATGCAATTTTGGTGATCAACTTCATGTACAGCTGAGTGGTCGATTAACTGTAGGAATTAATATTCCAGGTCTGTAAAAGGATCTGTTAAGAATGTCGAACTGTTCCTTTCAAGATGCTAGAACTGCATGTATTAACTACGAAGCGGTAAATTAACTTGATATTCAATCGATAAAAATTTCTAATACCAATACTAAAGGCGCGCTATTTAAAAGGACAGTGTGTAACGGACAACAAAGTGTGAATGCACTGGAAGAAGAAGAACAAGCCCTACGTCGTCTGAACCTGCAGATTAACGAGTAAAACTATTTTGTAATAACTTTCCCCTTTTGTATTAAAAACCGCGTATTTCAATTTCAAATATATCTGCTGCACCATCACACCGTGTTCTCACTTCAGACGCACTTGTCTGTCCTGACTGTTGTGTTGCTGTTTCAGGTCGCTCCTGCTCCCAAGTGAACGTCGAAATACAACGTGCTACAAGTGGTGATGGAGGTGTTCACTAAAAAAACGCGATGAAAACCTGAACGAACCGCCGGTGATTCCAGTCAAGCCAACTACTGGCTCAGCTCCCCGTCAACCGCCACTCCTGGAAAACTCGTCAGACTATACAGTGTGGAAGTTCAAAGTTGCAGCATATCTTCGTAAAGTTCCAGCTTCGGAACAATTCGATTATCTGGTGTCCTACCTCAGTGACGAAGCTACCAAAAGAGCTATAGTTAACGGGTTTGCGGCGGACAATACTCTCGCTCAGAACTGGAAGATTCTCGATGATTGTTTTTCGACGCCGGTGGATCCCCAACAAGCAGCCATCCGATTTTTGTCACGACATCAAACACCCGGCGAGAATCCAATGGATTATTTTAATTCTTTGCAACAGATGGCTGTGCAAGCATTTCCTTGTCTTGATGCCACTGGAAGAGATGAATTGATCAAGTCTCGGTTCGTGGAAGGGTTACTATCCAGTTCCTTAAAGGAACACTTCCTTCTAAACCCTCCAACAGATATAAATTCCTTAAAAAGAGTTACATTCCGGTTCATGGCAGCCGAGCAGCTTAAAAGCCCACTTGACATGCACCAGCCAACTGCGATGGCAGTAATGCAGCCCACAAAAGCGAGTCGCCCACTGAACCCTCAACGCATATCTAACGTTACCCGGTCTTCCCACTGGAACAGCAGTCGAAGACAGTTCAATCCCACTGAGAAGAAGTGGAGACCAACGAATAGTTATCATGGTCGTCAATCCGAATGCCCGTACTGTCGAAGGTTTGGCAAAAACGCAAAGAAATGTGGTCATAATCGTTTTGGTAACACAAGTAAGCCGTACATTTTCCATTTATCTTCTTATGCTAACCATGTGCGTCCCATCACGATTAAGGCTAGAGTACAGGGTATCGATATCGAAGTTTTATTAGACACCGGAGCGTCAGTATCCCTAATTAAGAGCGAGTTTTTAGGAAGGCTTAATCGTAAAGTCCAACAGACGCGATACCCATCCACATTACTCACAGCTAGCGGAGACCCATTGAAAGCGAACTCTAAGGTATGGTTGGACCTAATGATAGATAGACATCCGTTCCGTCATGGGTTTTTAGTTTGTCCGACTTTGACTTGGGATATGATACTCGGAGTCGACTTCATGTTAGAACATAAAGCTTGTATATTTATGGACAGCTTGGAAGCTAAATTTGGAGAGACTAAAATACGCTTGCACCATACTAACACGCCATTTAAAGCTGTGTCATATGTGGGAATCTCAGACCTGGTGCGGCAAGTAAACGACAACCGAACACTAAAAGAGAAAGATCGACATGCAACGATTGCCGTGCTTCAACAGTTTAGTTCGGTATTCGAAGAGAGTATTTCCGGCAATCGCACGAGTACGGTGCAACACACCATTTGCACGGGGGACCACAGACCACTTAGGCAACCGCCTCGTAGAGTGCCAGTACACTATCAACCACAACTGGATACGATGATAAAGGATATGCTTGACAAGAATATTATAGTACCGTCATCATCCCCCTGGGCATCACCTATCGTCCTGGTTAAAAAGAAAGATTCCTCTCTGCGTCTCTGCATAGACTATCGACGCCTTAACGCTATAACTAAGCGTGACTCTTTTCCTCTTCCGAGAATCGATGCTATATTAGACGCTTTGAGTGGCGCATGTTGGTTTTCAACGCTAGACCTAGCATCAGGGTACTGGCAAGTGGAAGTCAGACCACAAGATAGAAAGAAAACCGCATTTGTAGTGCCCAATGGGTTGTACGAATTCCAAGTAATGCCTTTCGGTCTAACGAATGCCCCAGCTACCTTCCAAAGATTAATGCAAACAGTTTTACAAGATATAGTACCTCATAAATGTTTGATTTATCTCGATGACATTATTGTGTATGGTAGCACACCCGAGCAACATAATGCTAATCTGAAAGCAGTTCTCCATCGCCTTCAACAACACAACCTAAAAGTAAAACCGTCCAAATGTCGTCTGCTGCAGAAAGAAGTAGTTTTCTTAGGACATCGTATCACTGCAGATGGAGTAGGCACCGATAAAGAAAAGACACGTGTCATTGTTAATTGGCCACAGCCCAAATCACCTGAAGACGTTCGTAGCTTTCTTGGCCTAGCTTCTTACTACAGACGCTTTGTCCGTGACTTTGCATCATTAGCAGCACCCTTACACCGTTTGACGCACAAAGGACGAAAATTTTTATGGACTACAGAGTGTCAACAGGCGTTCGATGCTTTGAAGACACGACTAAGCTCTCCACCTATATTAGCCGTTCCGGATACCTCAGCAAGCGGGGGAGAATTTATACTTGATACGGATGCCAGTTCCTCCGCTATTGGAGCAGTTCTATCACAAGTGGCCCCAGATGGGCAAGAAAGAGTCATTGCGTACGCTAGCCGTCGACTGGATAAGAGCGAAACAAGATATTCGACAACGCGTTGAGAGATGTTAGCATTAGTAAAATTCTTACAACATTTCCGCCATTATTTACTAGGTAAACCTTTCCGTGTACGCACAGACCACCGTGCATTACAATGGCTCCGCTCCTTCCGCGAACCAGAAGGCCAAGTGGCACGCTGGCAAGAGCGACTACAGGAGTTTGATTTTACTTGCGAATACCGACCAGGCAGCCGTCACACAAACGCCGACTCTCTGTCCCGTATACCCTATGCTCCTAGTACCATTAGTGCTGTCCTTAGCACAGCCCCAGAGATCGACTGGCCGTCTCTTCAAGCATCAGACCCTGACCTGCAGTTCATTTACCTACGACAACTACACGGAAACGATAAACCTTCTACAGCAGAGTTAAAGGATCATTCCCCAGCGACGCGCTGTCTTTGTACCAAGTGGAGTAGCCTGAGATTGTATGGGAACACACTATTTATAGTCAGCGAGTCAAAACAACCACTGTTGATAGTACCACGTGTGCAAGTTCAGAATATTATGGAACAGGTGCATCGAGAACTCGGGCACTCGGGGAAACGAAAAACTGAACATGCGATCTGCCAGAGGTTTTGGTGGCCATCCATCCATGAAGACGTGACTGAATTCTGCAAAAATTGTAGCACGTGCCATGCCATCAAGTCACCGCAGCAAAGACCCCGTGCACCGTTAGTCCCAATGACGACAGAAGGTCCACATCAACGAGTCGGTATCGATATCATGGGGCCCCTTACGACATCAAAGAACGGAAACCGTTATATACTGGTGATGGTGGACTATTTTAGCAAATGGTGTGAAGCCGTCCCTATACCTCAACAAGATGCCCTCACGGTCGCTCGAGCTTTCATTGATCATTGGGTCTCCCGTTATGGCGCTCCATTCTCACTCCATTCCGATCAAGGTACAGCTTTTGAAAGCCATCTCGTCGCTCAGGTATGCCGATTATTGGGTATCCGCAAAACACATACCACTGCATACCACCCTGAAGGTAACGGTTTAGTAGAAAGAACAAACCGAACCATTAAAACCCTCCTACAGTCGTTTATCAATAATTTGTCGACGGAATGCTGGGATGATGCAATACCCCAATGCTTGTTAGCTTACCGCGCATCAGTTCACGGTTCCACGGGATTTTCACCTGCGACTTTACTCTTTGGACATGAATTACGCCTGCCTGTAGAGATCCAAATGCCGTTGTTGCCTTTCGAAGCTCAAGACTATGTACCATACGTCCGTAACCTTCGTAGCCGCCTAGCCGACGCATACCGTCTAGTTAAAGCTAATCTACAAAATGCCAGCAAACACCAAAAGAATGTGTACGATCGACATGCGAACGGGCCCGTATATAAACCTGGAGATCGTGTGTGGCTACATCGCCCTATGGCCCCACCAGGAACATGCGGCAAGTTTCACCAACCTTGGAAAGGGCCTTACGAAATCGTATTTATTCGGTCCCCTACAACATTCGTCCTACGCAACCTCCAGCGACCTCAAGACGACGTTCTAACGGCACACTACAACCAACTGAAGCCGGATAAAACAACGGTGCACTTAGATGCCCCGTTTGTCAATCCCCCGACGGCTACCAGCCATTACGAGGTGCCACCAGAAGGGGGAATAGCATATCCATGCCCGCAACCAGGCACTGAGGACAGTGCCTCATGGAGAGAGGGGGTAGTGTAACAGTAATAAAAATCATTACATGCAACATTAATAATGTGTGTTTGTATTTCTCATTGCAGGACAACAAAGAGTGAATGCACTGGAAGAAGAAGAACAAGCCCTACGTCGTCTGAACCTGCAGAATAACGAGTAAAACTATTTTGTAATAACTTTCCCCTTTTGTATTAAAAACCGCGTATTTCAATTTCAAATATATCTGCTGCACCATCACACCGTGTTCTCACTTCAGACGCACTTGTCTGTCCTGACTGTTGTGTTGCTGTTTCAGGTCGCTCCTGCTCCCAAGTGAACGTCGAAATACAACGTGCTACAAGTGGTATTCTTTCTCGTCGAGTTAAATTCACTATTTTGGTCGTAAATTACGCATAAAAACTACTGTTTACATTTTAATTGAATTTATTTCAGTTAACGTGATATTGTATTTGTGTATTTTGATCTTGCTTTTGTGTATTTATTGCACCAAAGCATTCTTGGTCGACTTCGACTTGATTTATTTGATCAAGGTTGTGATTTGTCTAACATATCCATTTTGTCTATCATTTTGGTTCATTTTAAGATGGCCAGCTCTGCACACGAGTGTGGACAGCCATACTGCTTATTCTCTGTGGAAGATGGGATGCAATGTGATGAATGTAAGAAGTGGTTCCACAAAATGTGCTCCCGCTTAACTCCTACTTCCTATAAAAGGTGCTCAAAGCCCAATTATCATTCGCTCTGTATGTTCGTTGTTGTTCAAGCAAAACATTACTCATTCAAGAAACAATTAGCCTTCTAACATTAGCTAACAAAAAGGTCGACGAGGGCCGTACCGGCAACATGGATACTGATAACGAAGATTGTATCAGTGTCGTAAATGCTGCCATGGCGTCTGCCAGACACCCAATGGTGCAACAAGAAGCAGAACTTTCTACTCCGAAACAACTAATGAGAGACACGCCATTAGATATTGATAGACAAGTTGCTTCAGCAGTGACTGATGACCCGGCTAGAACCACTGTCGTCCCGAGTAGTTCTAATGTGGATGCTGAGACTGGTGGGAAATTGATAACGCGGAAACGTAAAAGAGTGAACGCGCGTATAGTCGGCAAGTCCTTGTTGGACTGACGTCCTCCGTATCAGGTCACTCCGCTAAAGTCCAAAAGTAAGAAAATATTTAGCTCTATCGTGGATGGGAACAGTTCGGCTTCACCAAATTTTGTTGTGAGCCACTCGCTCGACTCATGCGACACTTTTAAAAGGAAAGCTAGCAGTAAGAAGTCAGTAGCTAACATGCAGGACCTGACATCACGGTCGAAAGCCGTGAACACGACTTTTAAAGAAGTTAAACAGGTCCCTATTGGAATCATTTGGAATCTAGAAGAATCGAAAGACAACGGCCCTGCCGAGAGACATGCCCACGATCTGCAGTTATTGCGATCTGTCATCAGAAATGAACTGCCCGAAGAGGTCTCAGGGGTACATATCATGAAAGTAATCAGACTCGGTAAATATGTTGGAGGCGAGACCCAACAAAGAAAGATCTTAAAATTAGTATTCGGTTATTTTGAGTAAAGAGACGTAGTATTGAATAACGCACGCAAAATTCGTGATTTAAATATTCGTCTTCGACCAGACTGGCCACTTGAGGATCGGATCAAGTGGAAGAATGCCCTGACAGAGTTAAAAACTCGAAAGCTAAACGGCGAAAAGAACCTTAGGATTAAGGGTTTTCGGGTAGTCAGGTCTCGGAATGCACGACCGAACGCCTTCAGTTAAACAAGTCCACTTACAATAATGTGGTCAGCATCCAATGTCGAACACTTAAAGAGCTATTGATTTTGCCGACTGAGCTAGTCCAAGCGACTTCCCATGAGTCTTTTAAGAGGAAACTTGACTTGTTCTTAGGGACCAAGGATAACGTATTATCATGATTTACCAAATTCTTTTTTTCCCTGGAGGTATTGGCGACCCACTGCTATTAGAAACGGAATCCCGTTAAGCAAAAGCTTCTTCTATTCCGTCCTCAACCACTTGAACCATTTGATCAAGTTTGCGTTCTGTATTCGAATATATTTGCTTGTCCCACTTGTTCGTTCTCATTCACCATAACACCAATATATTAGTATTACCTCAAAACAACGAACTACTATGTCTCCAGATAAACCGAAACCAATAAATATGTTCACTAAGAGCATATCAGGAGTAACTCATTCCAACCGGTCGTATAAAGTGTTTATATTCGTCAACAAAATGGCTTACAATGGAAACACTTTTCAAAATAATCTTTTGTCACATTTTATTTATCCACTAAATGAACATAAACTTCTGAATACACTACACATTGACGGATAGACAAGCTACCAGTCAGATTGTTTGCCAATATATGAATAGTGGAGATTTGGAATAAAGCACAGAAACACCAAGAGGAGTCGCATACAAATTAACTCTAATTACACGTCTGACCATTGTTTGTCGCATTATTTTTATCATCATATTTACAGACTAAACCAAAGGTCTATCGATCAATCAATATACAGCTAATTGATTAGCAGTCACTCGACTCGTATCGATTGTGTAAACTCAAATGTAAGTTGTATGTATTAATTAGCATGCAACAGTCATAAAAATCAGTTGAGAGTCGGACACGCAGTGGACGGCTGTTTATTTGTCCTCTGCGATTTTCTGTCTATATCATTTGTACATATATTAAAATTATGACCATACTATTACTCAGCATTATTGTTTTCGTTATACTGATGGAGATGAAAACTATAATTGGGACCATTATACAAAATATTATGTTATCCATTTTCATCTGTAATTTGATTAAATCAGTTATACAGAAATATAAAAATATTGTATTAAAGGTTATGGTGACTGTTGCACTATATGTTGTGACGATCATCATGTCTACGATTAGCTGTCTAGTATCTTAATTATCATGATGAGCGTTATAATAATTAAGGTTGATAGTTATCATAATAAGGTATCATGCATGTTGTTTATTTTTTCGTTTACTGTACTAATTATTGTAATCTAAATAGACGTTATAATGTAATTTGAAGATGATGATTATTTGTATTTTCTATCTATTCTCCTTTGATAGGTATGGGATGATGGCATTCAACGAAGGAGAATATTAGAAAGGAACAGTGAAGAAGAATGTGATTCTTATCTTGTACAAATTTGATTTTACATTGTATAATATAATTTTAAAACAATCCACATTTGTGTTTTCAATGTGCCAACGGGTAGATAGTGAATGTGGACAGCATAGGGCGTACTAGTAAAAGTCTGACCACTGTGTAAGGCCAGTGAAGTGTACGACAGCTACGCAACCGAACAAATCAAATGCTGATTGGACAAAATGCTTCCTAATTTTTCATGAGCTTGTCATGTCTATTGTCAGCAATTTTCAGGACCATACAGACATGAACATCTAAGTAAATTCACAATGTCAGATTTCTTGGTCTCGGTATATATATATATATATTCCATTGATGATACATACTACTCATATTTGTCGACATCGGTATTACTCATCACACTGTGACTGTATTCAGTCCAATCAGTGTTTTGTAAGTGAGGATAATGTCCACACCAATGATTCGTGTGAGTATGACACTGACTAATTATCCTAGAATATTCTTCATGTGATGTGATTGATAAAAATGTAAGTAAAGCGACAAAGTCAGATTTCTGGGTCTCGCTAGACAGTATATATACAAATTTATATATTTATGTGTTCAATCTTGCAAACGTTTAGATTTCTTCTCTGAGCCATGCTCTCAGTATGTGGTCTTTCTCACTATCATCGCTACTGTAATAATTCCTGATACTTCTGGTTCGGTATGGCCGCTTCAGCTCTACCTGTACGTAGATTTTGACTGACTGACTGACTACTTGATTAACTGTATGGTGAAATCTGACGTCACTCGGTTGTGTACAGCCTAAAGGAAGACAATTAAAATAGGGTACCGTCAAATTAACGAGTTTCGTAGATGCACACACAAACGATAACTGCTTTGTAGATAGGTTTTCCACACTTTGCTTAAGCATACTTGATTCAGGTGTGTTGTTGCTTTTCTCTCAGCTCCCATAAATACACAGGAGGAGAGTGTTGCACAACCACATCGTATGTAATTCTGTTCGATTTCCCATTATATTGTGTGTCATTTATGTATCTTTTATATGAATACAGAATAACGTTATAATTTCAGAAGTAGTATTCCTTACTATAAGATTGTTTCGATAATGTAATAAGAAGACGAAGATTATCAGAACTATGTGATAGTATATTAGCGCAATACATTTCGAACAATCTGATCACACATCATATAGTTGTTAGGAAGATTTATATATAAAAAGTAGAAGGTCAACTAGACTGGGAATGGAGGGGGAGAGTAAGAGTAGACAAGGATAATAATGATAAAAATAATGTGAAAACAATTTGACACCTAGTCACTCTGGATAATAAACATATATTACCAGGATAGGTTTAAGGAGAGAACAAACTGGTAAATGCAGTGGGATGTGACACAATCGTTTTCATGTCGTCTACGTTTTGAATGAAGCATGGACTTCGTTCCTCCTTTGATTATGACCTTCGCTGAACAATACGTTTTGTTGATGACAGACAGAATTAAGCCTTTGTTTCAATGAAAGGCTATTTGAATCACCTCTAAATGGTAAGGTGATGTAGATAGGTTTTTTCTCTACCAAGACTACAGTAGGTCTCACTGTGTCCTGAACATTCCATCCATTGATAAATTTACGAGGATAACCATTCCCGATTAATGTCTTGGTTAACAACTTACCATCGTCATCATCATCATCATCATCATCAATAGCGTCGTTTGTGCAAATATGACGAAGACTGTTAAAAAGGCACTTTACCAAACCACGTTTGTATTGCACAGGACAATAACTATAGTAACTAACATTATGACCCATTCACGTCGGTTTTCGCAAAATGGATCGTTTCATTGAGCCATCTTCTCGTCTGCTTCGAAGTACATCTAGGAAGGGAAGTTGGTCGTTCTTCTCCTCTTCGCTTGAAAGACTGATATGGTTTTGGATAGTGTTAAATTTATTCATCAATTGGCAGTTTATATTTTCCTTTCTTTCACCGATCACTAAGATATCATCCACATATCTCTTGTAAAGTGACATGTTTCCGATTAAGTCTTCAGACAAATTTTCCACATGTGCCATAAACACATCTGCTAGTAATGGTCCTAACGGACTACCCATAGCAACCCCATCAATCTGACCAAAGTATTCGCCTTCAAAACTCAACTCAACTCAACTCAACTGAACTTTATCATTACATAAAAGTAATAAATCTTTAAGAATTTTTAAGGTGATAGGTAATTTAAGGTTGTTTGAAGATATATAGTCACATAAAATGTCAATAGTCTTTTTTAAAGGTACATTTGACGTGAATAAGGAATTCACGTCAAATGAGCACATAGTTTTTCCTTTGATATTAATGTCACCGAAATGATCGACCAATTGAAAAGAATCCTTTACAGAATACTTACATAAACGTCTTCGAATAGGATGGAATAATTTTGTTAGCCATTTGGCTAGGTTATGTGTGGGTGATCGGCACATTGATAAAATTGCATGTAAAGGAGTATTTAATTTATGAATTTTGGGTAGTTCAGATATAAATGAAGATACTCAGAACCCATAGGTTTTGAGAAATTCATTTCCTCTTTATCAATAATATTCATGTGTAACAATTTTTCCAGGTTTGAATTTACTCTTCCCTCTAGTTTGTTAATACCTCCCAATTCAACATCAAGCATGAATTTACTTTCATCACTGAAGATGGATAACATCTTACCCTTATATTCACATTTGTTCATGATAACCACGCCTGATCATTTATCAGGCTTCAACAAGACAATATCAGTGTTTGTTCGTAGTTCTTTTAGTGATTTAAAATGTTGAGAAGTTAACATGCTTCTCTGCTTTGGTCCAACATTATGAAATTGGTGTGCTATATCTACCAGTTTAGCTTTACACCAAGACATTAATCGGGAATGGTTGTCCTCGTAAATTTATCAATAGATGGAATGTTCAGGACACAGTTAGACCTACTGTAGTCTTGGTAGAGAAAAAACCTATCTACATCACCTTACCATTTAGAGGTGATTCAAATAGCCTTTCATTGAAACAAAGGCTTAATTCTGTCTGTCATCAACAAAACGTATTGTTCAGCGAAGGTCATAATCAAAGAAGGAACGAAGTCCATGCTTCATTCAAAACGTAGACGACATGAAAACGATTGTGTCACATCCCAGTGCGTTTACCAATTTAAATGTGTGTCTCTCAGTGTGTGTGTGTGTGTGTGGTCACACATACGTAGGGAGGAGCAATGGTGATCTGAAAATTAGTGTGGGTGAACATGTACCAAAATGGTTGAAAAAACAAATAGAGTCGAATGACCCAAAAGGAGTAGAGGATAAACATCCATCATCTTCTATTGCCAAACATATAATCGAAACAGGTCTTAAGATTGGTCTTAACTCGGCTTTTGTTGTGTTGTTTAAAAGTGTAAATGGGCGTATACTGTGGTTTATTGAAGCCTTAGCCATACGAAAATTCAAACAATTGATTGGTCACATAGCAGTGCCCATTGTTATCTTTGTCCTAGTCCATAACACTGATCGAATTCGCGTGATCAATTTATCAACCGAGTCGTTTGCATAAATAACTATGTCTACATATCACAGTGAAATAAATACTTGGCAAACGAAATACTACCGCATTACAATCGACACGGGATGATTCGATCAGTGGAAGGTAACATGAGGATCTCGAAACTAACTTCCCCAAATGTCCAGTGCTACAAAAATGATGATAATAATAATAATAATTCGAATGAAATTGAAGAATCAAGCAATCTTTCTTTCGATGGAGAATATCTATAGTAAACTGAGTCGAAATAATGAAAGACAGATGTACGAATGTATAGTTAGTTTGTGCATGATTTATTTGTGAATGTGAACGATTTGTATGATGGTTTAAATTTGAGAGATTTGTGTATGACATCTACACACACTACTTACGAGTAACTAGAAGTGAGTTGCACAATTCTCTTAGTGTATTTCACTGATTGATCTCTAACTAATCAGTTATTGATTGCTTAATGTATTCCCTACTCGTTCAACCACATGGATTGGTCAGTTTCCTATTTGTCTGAACTGACACTTTGCAGTTCTGGCTGTCAAACACCATGAATGTGAGTTTTATTCAGGTGAACGATTGTTTTTTGCAGAACAATATATCTAAGGAGAAGTCATGACAGTTTGTGTCTGTTACCCACTCCTGATGCTCAACTTCGGTGGACTTGACAAGGTATTCAACAGAACTTCCTAACTTGAGAATGCTATCATTATTGTTATTGTTATTACTACTGTTATTAACACACAGAAAAGCATTGGTTTTCCCATATACAATTAAATCACATTTGAACTCACTTGATGTTGGAAATATGTGGGATCCCTAGCAGACACTGGAACACCACTACTATATTATACATGTAATCCACCTACAAAATAAACCACAATAGTCTGCATGAATTCTTCTTCTCCAGTACTCAGACGATACTTGTCATGGAGTACACTTCGAAGTACGACTCTCCGACTTATCACATCTTCCACAATTGTTTTCTCTACCATATATATCTGGATTTGTTTCCGATCACGAACACGTGAGCCTTGTTAGGAATTTCATATTCTCAACCAACAAATGTCCACTACATCTTCATATCCTGTGTTGTCCACTCCAACTTTAGCATTTAGATCTCCCATCAGGATGGTGAGGTCCTTTCGTGAGCACTTCTCTATAATTGATTGATGCCTTTCATAGGACTGATGTTTATCATCGTCGTTGCTATCATTGGTGGGTGCATAACATTGGATAACGTTCATTGTGATCCCTTGCTTCTTTGTTCTGAATGATGCTTTGATTATCCTGGGTCCATGAGATTCCCATCCCACAAGTGCATTTCGTGCTTCTTTGGACAGCATTAGAGCAACTCCCTGAGTGTGTGGAGCGTTTTCCCCTTCGTGACCGGAGTACAGCAGCATCTCTCCTGTACCTATCCTTTGTTGTCCAGTTTGTGTCCAATGGGTTTCGCTGATTCCGAGTACTGCCAAGTTGTATCTCCTCATTTCCATTGCTATTTGACTGGTCTTTCCTGTCTCCCACATTGTCCGGACGTTCCATGTACCTATAAAGAGTGTTGTTCTGGTTGTTAGAAGGTGTATCGGTCTCGTGACTTCCGAAGAATTTCGGCTTTCATCATGAGACGTCATAAATATTCCTTCAACTTGGAGGGCAGAGTTTAAATGGTTTGAATTATTATTTTTTCTGGTTAGCGTTTTTTTAGCGAGTTAGCTTTTCTACGGGATGGGGTCGCTAACCCCATGCCCAACCCTCCTCCTTTACCCGGGCTTGAGACCGGCAGTAACTCTAGAAGAGCTACAGGCGCAGTTAAGTCAGAACTAGGTGAGCACAAATCAACGTATTATATTCGCAATTCGTGATCAGAGCGCAATCACGTACGAAGGAATCATCAATTAGTACAATTACCACAGCTACACAACCGAGCAACTCGTACACTTCACTGAACTTACACAGTGGTCAGACTTTAACTAGTACGCTCTAAGCTGCCCACATTCACTATCTACCGATTAACACAATGAAAACACAAATGTGCATTATTTTAAGATTATATTATACAATGTAAAATCAAATTTGTACACAATCAAAATCACATTCTTGTTAATTGTTCCATTCTGTATTCTCCTTCTTTGAATACCTTCATCCTATACCAATGAAAGGAGAATTGATAGAAAATCAAAATAAGAATTATTATCAAATCGCATTGCAACGATTAGTTAGATTAAACAAATTATTATCATAAATAATACAATCATTATGTTTAACATCATCATTCAAAACATCAACATCATCCTCATTATCATGATAATATTCATCATTCTCATATAATATAATCCATAAATTGTGATTTTATTTTCGGTGGTAGGTTATCGACCGTAGATTCTCTTCGTGTAATATTTTTTCCAGATTGTTTATGTGCATTTTTAATGAATCTGGTTAAGGGTTCCAGAATTAGGATAAATTTTATTCCAGCGCAAAGATTTCCAATATGTTTTAGGATATCTATCAGTCTGTATAAAATCATTATTAAACTCTAACGACGTTTTTGCTTCTGTGAGACGAGCATTAAACTTTAGTAACTCATTGAGTACCTTAAATGCAATCGGATCCCCACGCATATAAATATTACTGTATTTATGAGTAAAGCCCGATGAGGATCTAATCGAAAACAATATTGTTCGCTTATTTATGTTGTTCTAAATCACA